>NC_080563.1:19510000-19810000 GCF_030253575.1 Rhododendron vialii | reverse complement strand
ACACCTTTTGTGGTTAAATCTAATGTTCACGTCTATTCATTTAACTTGAATAGACACATCCCTTGGATTAAACCCGTTCATCAATAATTACATTTAATATTCATTAAATATTTTGGAAATGCCCCAACAGGTGGCTTCTCCACTTGCCAATTGGTTTTGAGCCAGTGACGCTTCAAGGCTCCTCTAGATGTGCAAAGCATAATACCCATGAGAGGTAAATGTCATTTGTAAATACACTATCCGGGTTGAATCATCAAATATCTTGAGACCCGCTATCACTATTCAATTGGACAGAAGTCAGTTAATCAGCTAAATGACTACCTTAACGGCTAGGAAGTTATTATTTCGGCCTTTGTTTACTTTAAAAAGTGTTCATGACCCGCACATCTTATTTGTTTATGAAGGCTCATAAAGCAACCTGGGAAAGTTCAGGTGAAATGAAAAATTTGACGTAAGTGTCACAACAACTGGTATCGAAAAACTCTGCCTTCAAAACATCAATTTTAAGGTGCTCTTTTGGAGCTCCGCTAAAGGTGAACCTCAAGAAGCAGCAAAACAAGCATTCTGTTACAATTTACAACTATATCCATTACCAATCCAATGCTTCCAGAAAACAGTCTATCAATGCAGTTGACGTTACCATACCAGATGATATGCACGGATGACCATGAGACCAGCATACTCCCCAGCAGCACCAGCATTGGGTTGCAAAGAAAAAGAATCAAATCCAGTAATGGTACACAATAATTCTCCCAAATCTTTGAACATTTCCTGATAAATAGGATGTTACAGATCACCGTTATATATCTTAAGGGTGTTGTGCTTGGTTATACATGAGAAAATACAGTCGGAGGTTTGCAGTGAAAAAAATTAAAAAGAATTAAGTGATTATAGTACCTGATAACCTTCAGCCTGCTCGGTAGGGGCAAAAGGGTGCATGTCACTAAAGCTAGGCCATGTCACAGGCATCATCTCTGTTGTTGCATTCAACTTCATTGTACAAGAACCCAGGGGAATCATGCTATGGCATAAGGAAAGATCTTTTGATTGTAAGCGATGAATGTATCTAAGCAGCTCATGCTCCGTGTGGTATCTAAACATACAAAAGAAAGTCAGATTGGTTTTAAACTGGAAAAGAACAGCAGAATAGGTTCAGCCGAAGGTACATACGAGTTGAAGATTTGGTGTGTCAGGTATGGGCTCTGCCTTACAAGGCCAGCAGGGATCGTACTCTGAACCTCGGGTGCAAGAGATGCAGCAGTAAAAGTAACCTGATAATTGACACAGACGTTTACTAGGGATGCAGTGAAAATACTCCCTCCGTTCCTTTTTGTTAGTCCACTGTGCATTTTAATGAATCAATGACTCATAAAAGATACATGTCCCCTATAAAGAGTTGGATTTGATTTCCAACATTGCCCCTAAATTCCAATTTGTAACACAACTTTTAATAATTTATGAAGGTAAGTTTTGAAAATCTAAACACTTCAATTTTGACTTTCCACAGAGAACTATTATTATTTAATTTTGACATTTCAAAGAGAACTAATACTTATGAAGTTCCAAAATGGAATCCAGGACTAACTATAAGGGGACGGAGGGAGCAATATTTTGCTACCGATGTCACATAGAGTCGTTTTTTTTTTTTTTATCCTACACGTAGAGTCGTTTGACAGAACAAACTGGCAAAAAAGGATTCATGAAGTTAACCCCAATTGATTGGGACACAACTCACAAGTCAAGGTTTGTTACAACTGCTAGTACATCATGCGAAACGAAAAGCAATACTTACTGGCTTGCCACATGCAAAAACTTTGAAAAGCTTATCCACATCGTCCAAGGTGGCTGTTTCATCGAAAGCAACAGTGATCTGAAAGACAATGACATTCCAATTAACTCGTATCAGAGAGTCGTCAATTTACATATCAAAGTGAATACTTCAAATTTGACTTACAGTATTTTGGTCCACAATCCGAAGATTCATCTCACTCTTGTAAGCAGCATCTGCAATTGCCTTAGAATCAGGACATTTGACCTTCACAGTGTCAAAGAAGGGGTGCCCCTGAACATCCACTGTCCCGAGTTTCTTCAGTCCGGCAGCAAATGTCGCAGCAAGACCATGCACCCTCTGGGCGATGATTTTAAGGCCTTCTGGACCATGGTACACAGCATACATAGCAGCCATGTTTGCAAGCAACGCCTACAATAACAAAACAATGCCCATTCAATCAGAATCAAAGAAACAACTAAATAAAATCATCAAATATAATAAGCAGCTCCCAGGGGATAGCTGACATTCCAGGTAGAAATCTGCAACGATAAGATACAATTTTCTTTTTCTTTTTTCTCTTCTACAGACATGCTGCAATTAGATAACTTGTAATGTTCAATCAAGTTCAAATCTACTGGATTGGAGTTCCAAAGTCTACAAAGAGAAACAGAAATGGATAAGATGGACAAGAATCCCAACCTGAGCTGTACAGATATTGCTGGTAGCCTTGTCCCTACGAATATGTTGCTCCCTTGTCTGCATTGCCATACGCAAAGCAGGTTTTCCTGAAGAATCAACGCTCACACCAATAATTCTCCCTGGCATCATCCTCTTGTACTCTTGGGAAGTGGCCAGGAAAGCTGCATGAGGACCTCCATACCCCATTGGAACCCCGAACCTCTGAGCAGAGCCAACAACAATATCGGCTCCAAATTCACCAGGAGGCTTGAACATTGTCAATGCCAACAGATCACTTGCCATCACAACCTTAACCCCTTTTGCATGTGCATTCTTTATGAACTCCCCATAGTCCAAAAGTTCACCCTCAGTACCCGGATACTGAACCAGTACACCGCAAACATCCCCCGATTTGTAATCAAAGTCTTTGAGATCAGCAACAACTATCTTAAGATCAAAACCATCTGCTCTAGTCTTACAAACATCAATAGTTTGTGGGTGACAGTTACTGGCAATAATGAAAGTTTTCTTCTTTCCCTTCTGAATATTATTACACATAGCCATCGCCTCAGCTGCAGCAGTTCCCTCATCTAGTAAGGAAGCATTCGACATGGGGAGACCAGTGAGATCTGTAATCACGGTCTGATAATTAAGCAGGGACTCCAGACGACCCTGCGAAATCTCAGCCTGGTACGGAGTGTACTGGGTATACCAACCCGGATTCTCCATAATGTTCCTCAAAATAACAGGTGGAACAGAGGTGTTATAGTAACCCATCCCAATGAAAGACTTAAAGACCTTATTTTTAGAAGCCAACTTTTTCATGTGCTCTAACATTTGGTTCTCAGTTAACCCTTCATCAAACTTAGAGAAATCCATTTTCTCAATTCGAATCGACTTAGGCACCGTGGCATCTATCAACGAATCAAGGCTGGGAAAGCCACAAACTTCAGCCATTTTTGTTTGGTCCTCGGGGGTGGCAGAGTTATGGCGGCGGGGGAAAGTGTCACTTGGTTTCAGAGCTTCCACTGAAACCGATCGAACTTGAGACCCGATACCAAAACCAACATTATGCAACATGGTCCTCCCTAACATTACATCTGCTTTACTAATAATGTTCCCATTGATGACAGATGGAGACAATGAGGAAACATACCTCGAAGGTGAATACAAAGCGGGCGAAGAAGAGCCAGTAAGGGCTTCATTCGGACGGGACTGCTTGGAGTCTGAAAGCAGGCGCCTGAGAATGGCCCGGTTAGCGAGCCGCCGAGCACGTTCCATTGTTCAAAAGTTGGAATTCAACAACGAAGTTGAACTTAAAACAACCCCACCCCACCTCCAAATAAACTGCCCACCAACGGTTTGATTGCTTTTTTCTACAACAAGAACCAGGAAATGGGTGGGGGTGGTGGGTTAGTGATAACACACAGTCTTTATATATATATGCATACATTGTGTGTGTATAAATGAATGAAGATAAAAACTACGATAATCTATCGATTTCAAGGTCTGGTGGTGGAGGGGAGAGGGGTGCGTAGGTTAAAGATCCCTAAGTCCACATACACAACTCTTGACCACAACTCCAGACACAACTGCGTTCGGAGCCGTTGGATGCACGTGAATTTATGTGCGAATCTCGGAATTGGAGATCCTCTGAGGAATCTTGAACCGTTGAATTGCGTGGGAATTCTTTTGTTTTTTGTATGCGATTTGACGGTCCAAGATTCCTGGGTACAGAGAATTCTCGGTATAGAGGATCAGTGTTCCTAGAGTTGTGGTTGAGAGTTGTGTGGGTAACATCTGGGTTAAAGATAGACTTGCGCACGTATGAACGAAGAAAAAGACAGGATGAGCTTACGTGGAAATCTAGACGGGACCTGCGAGCCAATTGTTTTACAGCGAGTAGTACACATAAGAAAATATACTCCTATGTACAGAATTCCGTTGTTTGTCGTTCACAGAAAATACTCACAAATTGAATGGAAATGGAAATGGAATGTATGGAAGGCATTGAATCGAGATTGGATTGAATTTCAATGGATCAAATTGCGTTTCACAACGAACTAATCGGACTAAATCCGAGGGTTTGGAATATTGGTAAATTTTCCTCGTGAGGATACATTGTTGGCAGATTCTCTTTCACATTTGGCTTATCGCTATCTCTCACCTCACAAAATTTCAAACATATCATCGTTATCTACACACGCATATGACACATGCATTATACCGCATACATACACCCACCCACACACATGTTATCAATTTATTCAGTACACAAGCATGCACGATGAAATCTAGGGTTTGAGTTTGAAGGAAAGAGACTCACTTATATCTGAATTGATAGTGCTTTGCACAAGAGAATGTGATTTCTCATTGAACTATCACTCTCTGCAAATTATACAACTAATATACACAGATTAAAGATACATGCAGATTTCTGGATTCGGTCCGTGAGCACCTTAGATTACCGGCTGGTATGGGCAAAATTGACGGTGGAATTTTGCACGATGTAATTGGTGATTGAAATTCTATGTTGGTTTTCCGACAAAAGTCTTTTACCCTGTTGGGAAGTAATTGCCATGGGCCACAGATTCAGTCATAGACAACCGTTGCTGAATCTATATTCGGTACTCCTATGTTCCAAGCAAAATGCTCTGAGAATCTCGCGGGTTTGGCTTTGCCGGCATTTTCCTTCCTCCGACCAGAGCTCGTTGTGTCGGCAGGGTTTGTCTTGGAGGAGAAACTTTTATGCATACCGGATACCAGGAGTTGGGAGAGCTGCTGTCTCTCAAAGGGACAGCAGCCTACTGTATCGGCCAAGGGGGCCGTGCTCCGGTCTCTCTTCAATGATCGGAAACGTTCACTTCATAGAGCTCGTTGAGTTGAACAAGTATGTAAATAATTAGCTCGATCGGATGTCATTAAGTGCCTAATCGAAACCTTTTTGTCTTGAACAGAATGGATCCGAAACACTGGATCAAATCTACTAAAACCCATTATTGGCAAGTTATATGTGTTCCGATCAGACACTTAATGATATCCGATCAAATTGATTTTTTGCATACTAACTCAACTCGACAAGCTCTACGAAGTGAATGTTTTCGATCATCGGAACAAGACCGAAGCGGAGCCCCCTCGGTTGGGACAGCATGACAGCAGCTCCCCCAGTCCAGGATACCAAGGGTGTGAGTATCCCCTCCGGTCCGTTTCCAATCACATTTGGATAATCAGCTCCGTTTATTTTGTAAAGTTTAGCAAGAACCTTAATCATACCAAAAATCATATTCATCAGACTTTAGTAGATACATGATTGGCACACGTAAAAATTAAAAACAAAAACAAAACCAAAACTGGGTCAAAAAACATACTGAATTGGAACCCAATTTTGTTTTTGCTTTTTTGCAATTTTCACATGTGCTGATCATATATCTACTAAAGTCTGATGGATACGATTTTTGATATGATTAAAATTCTCGCCGAATTCTACAAAATGAATGAAGCTGATTACCTAAATGTGATCGGAAAATGGCTAAAAAATTGGAAACGAACTGGAGGAGATACCAACACCCTTGGTATCCCCGGTATATATAAATGTTTCTCGTCCTGGAGTGGCGTCTCGTGGCTGCGAGGACTAGCTGACTTAGTTGAAGATTTCTCGCGCCAAGAGCCAGTCGGTGATGTGCTTTGCGAAATCAGATTTGTGGGTCTTGAAGATTGCATCGATGCTTCATTCCTATTGGTTTGAGCTGGTTCCTGTTGGGTTCTCTACTACCAAGTCATTGATGAACCCTGTGCCAGCACCTCGTGCTAGTCTGCCTCGGCAGTACGCTTCATAGGGACTATTGGCTTAAGTGTACAATCGCTCGTGTCTTAGATTTTGGTGATTTTGGTTCGCTCCTGCTTTTGTGATGTAATCTTTGTTTTCAAGCGTTTACAATGTAATAAAATTTGCCGTTGATAAAAAAAAAATGTCCTGACAGATGTACATGAATCGTCCATTATTGCAATTAATGGTTGATATTTGAACAGTGTCGTTGACTTGTGGGCCCCGAACCCAAATTCTAGTTTTGTTCTTTATATTTATCTAGTCTTTCATTTTGATGTGCTCAAGAAGGATTAGGAATATTGAAGATCAAAAAAAAAAAGAAGGATTAGGAATGGATGGAGCAAATCAAGTTGGTACTAGTGATGTTGTATGTGTACCCATGAACCACAGTGGAAAAGGATGGTGTTTGTCTGCACTGCAGTGGTACAATATTGTAATGGACTGTGGGCCTAGCTCATGCTATTATTATCAATTTTATATTAATGTCTATTAAGAAAATTATTTTTGTAGGTCGAATGTCGACAGCCACAAGATTGAATCTTATTTCCTGATTATGAAAATTAGACTGCCAATCTCGTACAAAGAAAATTTTAATTTGATTACGTGATTACAAAATTATAATTAATTTCAGATAATTTAGGGGTGTGCGGAGTTTAAAAAATGGATTGCAAGAAAAAATATTTGATTCTCTGGACATGGTAAGTGGATGTCGTAGTCTCCCTTTTCACCACTCTGGAGTTCACCACAAAGTGTGTTGAGTTCAAAAATATGTTTATTGAAGTGGGAGTTGGGATGGATTGAGATTTCTTGTAGTGAACAGCTGCAGTACATCCATCCTTCGTTGCTGAAATAAACAGTCGAATCAGCCGCACTATAGAACTATCCAAGTTGGGACACACAACTACCATGTCCGGAACTCAAGTGGTTTGAGGAGCATTTAAGAGGGAATCTTGAGGGGATTCTGAAAGATTAGAAGTGAAGGGTATAGATTTGCATGGGAGCTTCTTCTCAGTTCTGTCCTTAATATTCCCAAAATTGCATTAATTGCTTCCTCATACCAAAGAGACAGAGACTATGACAGCCCTGTTAATACTCCCCACCCTTTTGCTATCATCCCATCTCTTTTCTAGTTTTCATACTCCTTTTTCATTCCCTAGCCAAGCAGCTGTTCAGCGCGCGCTCTCTCTCTCTTGCGTGTGTTGACCAAAACTACATACTGCACTTGAGTGAGAGAGCAAACTTAAAAAACATCTTCTGAAAATATCTCAAGTTACTAAAATTCACGAGACAAAGTCTTGATCATAAGCTAAATTATTTTTACAAGAGCTAAAACATGTGGTTAATTAAGAAAACCTTGGCTTTACAAGTTAATCTCAAATGCGACATTGCCCTCTCGACAAATGAGAATTCGCAACATATACCTTTGTCTCTCACTTATCTAACAAAAATATTATGATACTCTAGAATATGAGACATTGCCCTCCCGACAAATGAGAAATCGCGACATATATCTTTATCTCTCACTTATCTAACAAAAATGTTATGATACTCTAGAATATTAGATGGATAATTACCCTCGATACATCTTATATTCAATAATGAATGACATTAAATAACCTTAATAAACTTATTATGTTGCAATCTGGTGGTGTTATTAGTTGAAATGTCGTGAAAGCAGTTAGACAAATTGGCGTTTGATTAATTGTGAACGATTTGTGATACTTTGAAATACTCCATTTTAATTATGAAGCGTTGGTTATGAACCATAGTGCTGGCTTTGTTATGTGACCAAGGTACTGTGGTCTTTGATTATGTCCCAATTAGTACTAATTGCTGTTAATTAGAACAAAATAAACGACTCGCGCGTACTTTATTTTTTCAAATCTTAAGGCTGAAATGCGAGTTCCAATAATGAGGTGTAAAGAAATTGAACTCATAAAATAGAGATGTCTGAATTTAAGGGAAGTTTTAGAGTTTAGTCTAGAAAAGAGGCATGGATTTGTGGAGGGGAAAAATTAATGGGAAATTCGTTAAATAAAAAGGAGAAAAAGTTAGTTACAAGAGAGAGAGAAGATTTTGCGTCATTTTTCCTTTATCTTCTCATTTTCCTCACAAATCCATGATCCAAACGTAGCCTACGAGTTCTTCTTCTCCAGCCAGGCTTCATCAAAAAGCCTTTGCTAATTCATGGATACAATAGTTATAAACTGTTCTACGAAGGGGCCTTTGCCAATTAAAACAGAATGTATAGTTAAACATAATCATTGATTAGGTGTAAATTAAATATCGGAACCCATTTTCAGTACCAAAATCCAATGTACAGTAGCTGGGCTCGGCGGCTCGCAGTATCCTCTCTACATTTTTAACTCTATCGTTGTCTTACATACAACAAGCTTTTACATTAAAACGAGTGTCGTTTGGGTAAAAGTGAGAATGTAGTACTAGAAAGCAACAGTTTTTTGTTTTTTTGGGTAAGTCTAGAATGCAACAGTTGTGTAGCCAAAAAATAATAATAATAATAAAATCAATTGGGTTGACAAAAATGGTGACAGTGCCTCGACTGGGGGGGGGGGGAGCGGGGGGGTTGTTGTTGTGCCTCTCTACACAACCTATACACACTTCCAAACTTATCGAGCCATTCCCCGAAACTGATAGTACTACTACCTAGTACCTATCATCAAGTGGTAGTGTTGGACTATTGGAAGACATGCATACTCATCGATCTTGTAGCCTAGTGTCACGAGGCCGTTTTTCGCTGAGACCAAGTTGCTGGCAAACTTGGCGCCATCATGAGCAAATTTTTAAGCGAAAAACGGCCCCGTGACTCCTAGCCTATATAGTTAATTTGATTGTGAGTACTCTGTGACAACCATAGAACCGTATATAGACATTCACAAATGGTATCTGTAGCAGGCTGGCCAAACGGTTCACGCCGTACCAAACAAGACACCAAGCAAACCCTTGACGTTTCAGCCCAGCCCTAGCCGTTGACTCAATCTGGTTCGACTGGCTGAGGATCTTGCGTTAAGGCTGCCGTAATAAACAAATCGAGTCAATTGGCTCGGCCCACCGACCCTCTGATGGTCGGGCTTCATGTCCGGTCCTAAACTGACGTGGGGGCCGAAGTTCCTGCCCACCCATACAGGAAAAAGCAACCGTGGCCATGATGACGACCGTGACGTCATCCGAACGGTTATCGAGATAACGATGGGAGCACGTGAAGATGCCAGCTCATCTAGTAAACAGTTACAAAACCCTAATGTGACGCAAGGGTGACGTCAGCCGACGCATGTGGAGCGTAGGTGCAATCTTGGAGGCCAAGCTAGGAGTTCTCTATAAATACCTCACTGTGCCTTCTTCATAGGAGGTACGATATATACAACTCTAGAATTTCAGCTATTGGTCTCTTCCTTCTTTCTGCAAGTATACTGACTCTTGCATCAGAGGGCCATTCCGGAGAGCCTCCGGTGTGGTCTGTAGTTGTGCCTCGTTTTGCAGGGCCAGGAGAAGATCAGGGGTGAATCTCGAATTCCAAATCCAAAGGAGAAAATTGTCTTGATTGAAGCCCCACAATTTAGTGAACCCTGCATTAATCCTTTCTTTCTGATCCACGGCGGCTCCTCCATTGTTTTTCTTCTCATTCGTTCTCTAAAAATTCTTCACCACCACATCCCCACCTAGCGAAATGGGCGGACCACCTCCCCCTTTTCAACCCTTAAATCCCTCCCTTAAAATTCTTTTCTGAAACCGGCATCAACACCACCTCTCTCTCTCAGCCTCTTGGATTCTCTCCACCCGGTCTCAGCACCACCGTAAAACGTCCAGTGGGCTTGAGCGAAGATGCTCTAGCTTACGTCCAAATGCTTGAGTAGCACCAAGAGCAAACCAATGTTAACGTTGCTGTCCTAAAGATGGAAATTGCCCGAATCAAGGCGAACAACCGTCCAGCGGCCTCCCACTCAGACTCTCAGGGAAGGCGCCGATGGAGAAACCTGCCTCCCCCCCCCCCCCCCCCCCCCTCCCCTCCCCTCCCTTCCCTTAACAAGAAATGAGGATTCACGCTGCATCTCCGTCCATGACCGTTTGGATCTGCCGCTAACGGACAATCGATTCGAAGACATTGCTTGCTTTAGGCAGCAGTGTTCTCTGATTCACATGCGCCCTTGGCGTTAGTGCGGATGCAGGAGGCGGAAGAGGACGGCATGAAGGCAGCCCACACACTGTTTACTCTAGCTCAACGGCTGGAAATGAATACTCTCAAAGCTCACAAAGTTATGACACAGTGGAGCTGCTTGACAACCTGCAGGTGTTAGTTCCTTACGACTTAAGACGGCCTAAAGGCCGAACGTCTCGTAGGAACGGCAAAGATCCCGAAGGATACCCCTCCCAATCGGAGAATATCCCTCATGAACACACCAATGCTGGACGCACGGTGGATTCAAGAAACGCTCGGAAGTTTCCTCGAGAAAAAAGCGTGAGCGTGGTTGTTCGGCACGACGAGCCGAGCCACCTCAGGGTCTATCGTACGAAGAATTTACCTGAAGAGGATCGGCTGAAGGCTCCATTTGAACCAAGGGAAAGGATGCATCGACGTCGGAAAAAGGAAATGACCGACAAAGAAAAGGATTACCGAACCTCAAAAAGGTCCCGAAATGATCGAGATGGACTTCCCCCCAAGCCGACCCATGAGTATCAATTGAGAAAATTAACCGAGTCTCCATTCTCGCCCAAGATTTAAGCAACTTTGCCGAAGGCAGGAGTTCACTTACTGAAGTTCCAGAAGTTTGATCCTAGCACGATCGAGGTTTACATCCACCTCATCAGTTACCGCAGCACTATCTCCTGCGTAATGATGACAATGCCATTATGTGCAAGGCATTTCCCTCAAGCCTTGGGCACCTTAGCCTGCTCTGGTTCAATCAGTTGGAATCAGGATCAATCCATAGTTTTAAGGAGTTTGAAAGGACCTTTAACTATCGGTTCATCACTAGTAACAAGCAGGCAAAGGAAGAAAATGCCTAAACTCAAATGAAGAAGAGGCCCGACGAGACGCTTCGGAAGTATGCCGAGCGTTATTGGCAGTTGTTCAATGAGAAACTTAGCATCGACCAATACTGGGCGGCAAGAAACTCTAAGAATGGATTAGAGACTGGTAGTAAAATCCTGGATGAGCTAGCAATCCGAGCTCCCCATGGAATGAAAAAACTCATGAGAACGGTTGAACCGTTCTGTTCCTACGAGGAATTCCTCGCCGAGCGAGAACTCCAGAGTGGACAAACTCCTGCCGTTCCCCCGAGCCTTCATGTCCCAACACCTCAAATTGCGGCCCCAAAACTTGTGGTTGCAGCTCAGTTGAAGAAGCAAGTCAACACGATAAAAATGGCAAACAAGAAGGCTCCAAAGGCTTACGATTACGTAGCCGAGAAGACGGTTTTCAAAGAGCCAATCTATTTCCTCCTCCGTACCTTGGAGCGAGAGCCGTTCTTTGTTTAGCCGAACCCCCCAAAACTTAACACCAAAGTTGGGGATGATAATAGTAGGAAAAGGTGTTCGTATCACAATGAGCTCGGCCACTACACGACGGCATGCGCTCCTTACAAGGCACTCTTGGAGAATTTGGCAACTCAAGGACTCCTGGACGACCACATAGATTGGACCAAAACCCCAAGGCGACAGCAGAATGCCGAAGGTCAAAATCAAATCCCTCGTTCAATTGGAGTCATCAACGTTATTCATGGACCAGTGACAAAGGAAGCAATATAGCAGCTTCGGACAGAACTTGACAAAGCTCAAAAATCAACCCAAATTTTTTCCGTTAGCAATGCTTCCAAACGGCTGAAGACAATCGAGCGTCCTTGGTCAATCACGCTTATCGACCAAGATCTCTAACGCGTTCAAACGCCTCATAACGACGCTTTGGTGGTCATGGTACAGATTTCGACCCACTCGGTCAAAAGGGTCCTCATAGACCAAGGAAGCTCGACAGAAGTGATGTACTTGTCCCTTTTCAAGGAGCTCAAAATCCCGGAGTCCTCCTTTGTACCCCTGAGGTTCCCTTAATTGGATTCAGTAGAACGCCTGTGTGGCCGCTCGACAAGATTATCCTCCCCGTTGTTACAGGCTCGGTCTCTTCTAACATGGAGTTCATTGTAGTTGACGCTCTGAGCCCATACAATGCAATCCTCGGACGAAATTGGCTCCACTTTATAAAGGCCGTCGCTTCGACATACCACCAGATGGTACGGTACATTGGAGCCAATGGTCGACAAGAAGACCTATTCGGCGATCAATTGCAGGCAAAATAATGTTATGTTTTTAGCCATTGGAAAAGCACCAAGCTCAATGAGGGAACACTGGGTGGAGGTTCCGGATAAACCAGTCCTTGAGGAAATTGGTGCCCCAGCAGAGCAAAAGTCAATTGAGGATCTTGTGAAAGTCCCAATCAACGAAGACGGATCACGCTTCTTTATGCTCGACTCTAGTCTGACAGATGCTGAGCGCAATGAGCTGGTCCATGTCCTGATAGACAACATTGAAGTTTTCGCTTGGATCCCGTATGAGATGCCTGGCATAGACCCTAAATTCATTTGACACTCCCTCCATGTGTCGAAATCAACTAAACTAGTAATTTAAAAGCCTAGACGTTCGACAGCAATTCACGCCGAGGCGGTGAATGAAGAAGTAGACAGACTCCTCGAGGCAGGAGCCATCAAAGAAATACAATACCCCACTTGGCTTGCAAACCCAGTGGTGGTCAAGAAGAAGAACGGGAAATGGAGGGTCTGCATGGACTACACCAATTTGAATGATGCTTGTCCAAAAGACTGCCTCCCCCTCCTAAAGATCGATCAGTTGGTAGATGCAACAGCGGGTCATGCTCGGCTCAGTTTCATGGATGTCTACCGAGGCTATCACCAAATAGCCATGGACTCAAACGACATGGAAAAGACAGCTTTCATTACCTCCAAGGGTCTTTTTTGCTACCTTGTTATGCCATTCGGTCTCAAGAACGCTGGGGCGACATTTCAAAGGATGGTCTATATTTTGTTCGGCCTGCTTATAGGTGAAATCATGGAGGCTTATGTCGACGACATGGTCATCAAGAGTCTCAAGGCCGAAAACCACCTAGCCCATCTTGCCGAAGTCTTTGCAATACTGAAGAAGTTCAAGTTATGACTCAATGCTGAAAAATGTGCCTTTGGTGTCGGCTCAGGAAAGTTCCTTAGCTATTTGGTCACACGAAGGGACATAGAAGTAGATCCAAACCAAATATCAGTCTTTTAACAGTTAAAAGCACCATCGACCCCTCGGGAAATAGAGAAGTTAACAGGAATGGCCGTAGCTCTCAACAGGTTCATTAGTCGCTCATCGGACAAATGTCATGTTTTCTTTCAAACTTTGAAAAAAAAGAGCCGACGGAGCTTTAAATGGACAGAAGAATGTGATGCGGCCCTCACCGAGCTGAAGGCATATCCAGGCTCAGCTCCACTCCTTGTCAAACCGAAGCCTTTTGAAGTGCTATACCTTTATTTGGCCGTCTCTCCACATGCTGTCAGTTCGGCACTTGTCCGACACAAAGGTCTAGAAGACCAACCCATTTACTTCGCTAGCCGAACGATGCTCCCAGCTCAAACAAGATATCTACCTCTGGAAAAACTTCTTCTTGCACTGGTCATAGTGGCTCGAAAACTCCTCCCTTATTTCCAGGAGCATCCCATTACTGTCCTCACAAAGTTCCCACTAAGGAATCTTCTTAGGAAGGTGGACCTCTCAAGCCGAGTCTCTCAATGGGTGGTCGAATTGGCAAACTTTGATATCCATTTTGAACCCCGGACCGCAATCAAGGCTTAAGTATTAGCAGACTTTATGGCCGAATTCACCCCTGGAAGTCCAGACGAAGAAGCTTTGGTTCGGCCAAACTACAGGAGTAGCACGAGGCTCAGAAGACTTGGAACCTCTTCAGTGGTGACATTTGGAAGCTTCATGTTGATGGAGCATCAAACAGCAACAACGTAGGAGCAGGGGTCATCCTTGTAACTGACACGACCCAAAACCTATCTTGGAAGTCGTGACCGACCAAGCGGGTGTTAAGCTGCCGAAGGCCTACACATATTCTAGTTTAGGGATTTTTTACTTATCATTGTCAATTTAAACCATACAAGCAAAGTATGCGGAAGCGTAGAATAAATAACATAATCCCAGAGCTTCTAAGTGTACAAGTATAAAAATTACAAACCTTTAGACTACACATGATTCTCCATGGTTATTCTAGCACCTCATTCAGCCCATAACTTGCTATCTGCCTTAACCTGAAAAATTGGAAAAGGTATTCATAAGCCAAAGCTCGGGTGAGAAATGTATACCAAAGTTACAAGTTTGACCATGGAAATACCCCACATTACAAAATAGTTCAAAGCAACAATTCAAATATTTCGTTGACCATCCAGTACAAGCATTTTTGTCCGAAAGCTCATTTCTTCGGTCCAAGAGATGGACCTTTTTCATTTCATTTCTTTTTCAACTTTTGCACTTTTGAACGATAATAGCATTCAACGGGATTTATTGCCAGTCGGTCGAGGAGCGACCCCATTAAAGAGTGGTAAGATATCATTACCCGGTGATGCCTGGCTGCATCTCTTACCTTATTACTTCACGCCACTAGTATCTTTACCCGTCCCCTAGCGCTCGGGACACCGTTCGAATGAATCATATTATCACGAGCATGTACTAGCAACCAGTAAAATTCAAGTTTCCAAAACATATCGCCATGGTCTAATTTAACTGAAACTCAAAAGATTTATAAACCAGCCATCGCATGCATTGACATCAGTTAAACCAAGTAGGAAGTTCAAATTCTATATTTTCGAGCAAAATCAAGCAATGGCATCTCATTCCAAAATTTGAGATAATACATGTAACTAAGGTATGCGCAACTCACCAAAAAGAAGTAGCGTTTAGCTTTAACACGCGATCACTTCACTCCATAATACTTGCACCTAAACACATAATTATTGTGACAATTACTCACAAAATCACCTTTACTACCAACTTAGCTAAAACTAGAATAGTATCATTTTATAACTTAGTTTCAGCCATCTTCCATGTAATCCATTTTACGACAAAATTCCCAAGTTCAGGCTATTTTTCGATGTTCCAAGCTCGGGATCGTTCCGTCATAACTGGAAGGCTAGGGTTGAATTGTGTTTTCTTTAATAGAGCAGGGGTTTCAATAGGATTTCTAAGGAAAACCCCAAATTCCCTTCAGTTAACTCAATCAGTATTTTTGTTTCTGGCTTCGACGGCTAGCAACGATTGGGTAATCAATACAGGCACCTAGATTTCTAATACTTCAGTTAGAGACTTAGTTATTGGAAATTTAGTGTTAATCATGTCGAGTCGTGATTTCGGATTTTGCCGAAAAGAGGGGTTTTCTATTTTGAGCAGATGGTGAAGAGAACCCAAGAGAAAGTGAGGAGTACGGTGGAGGAGTGATGGTTTGCGTGGTTTGTGTGTCCTGTACTATACATAAAATACACGTTTTAATGTAAATTAGAGAGTGAGAAACTGTGTTTACCAGAAGAGAGAGAAAAAGGGAGTTCGGCAATGGAGTCTTTCGATGAGTGGCATGTTCGACGGGGTAGTAGTCGACTACAGGAGTTCGTTCTTCTTCTTCTCTTTTTTCTTCCTTTGCTCTCTGTCTCACTCTCTCTGTATGTGTGTAAAGGGTGGAAGAAAACAGGAGTGAGGTTGATATCCTAATTACTAAACATAATTAACAAATATAATATCCTTATACATGAATATATATACTTCGGTGGATTCAAAAGTAGAATCAACACCCATTTCACCCATGCATGCCACATGTCACCACAAAGCACCACGTGGCGCTTCGCGCCCGATCGTCGCTATTCTGGTTCGTTCGCGTACAAATTCCGGTCTCCAAAAATTCTTATAATTTCAACATAAACAAATAAAAATATGAGGATCATTGTAACGGTGTTCGATTTTCAAGGAAAAATTCTAACTTAAAATAACTCGTACAGTGTATTAGATGTAACTCAATTGTCCCATAGCATTTACAAAATTAAATCTGAATTCACACATTCATTTAGATAACGATACACTTCGCATAGCCTAACTTACTATTAGAATTAACTTAGAGTGTCGAGTTCCTATTTGGGTCACGTGATTAGAATTTTAAAAGTTAGGATTTTACAGTAACCCCTTGTGGTATTCTTTATGAAAGTGCTATCACAATCAGCTTCCCAGCCACGAACAATGAAGTCGAGTATGAAGCGCTGCTCGTGGGACTTCGAGTAGTTGAACGTTTACAGGTTGAAGACTTGCACGTCTTTTGTGATTCTCAACTGATTGTTAACCAAATGACGGGCGATTATGAGGCTCGGGATCCCAGGATGCTCAAGTACCAAGCTACAGCTTTGGAATTAATCCGATAGTTCAAGGGATTCCACATAGAGCAGATCAACCGAGAGAACAATGCTCACGCCGACGCTCTTGCAAGCCTAGCCTCGGCTAACAAAGCCTCAGAATACAGAAACATCAGCCTCAGTGAAATTTTCGAGCCAAGCTTTGAAGCCCCAAAAGAGGTCCTCTGTATCACTCTCGACCCTAGTTGGATGGACGAGATCGTCGCTCTTCTCAAAAGCGGCACACTCCCCTCGGACAAAAAAGAAGCCCACCGAGTTTGCAGCAAAGCAGCCTATATTGGATTTTTGAAAATGACCAACTTTATAGAAAAAGCTTCACCGGGCAGTACCTTCGAGTTATCCATCCTTCTGAGGTTCCAACAATTTTGGCCGAGCTTCATTCTAGAAGCTGCGGCTGTTATTCAGGTGGTCATTCCCTTTGTTAATGAGCCTTAAGCCAGGGCTACTTTTGGAAGGGTATTGATAAGCACCCGATAATGCAATGTAGGGTGCGCTAGTTATCTAGTTTAGTTAATTTTATCATTTAATTAGTTGTCATTAACTACTTTTGTGCGTAGAATTTGCTAGTTCTGTTTTGTAGAAAATCACTAAATAAAAGAGTTTTAAGCGTAAAGCATATCAAGAAATTCATAGACCCAAAGGTGACCTGTCGGTTCGAAAAGACAAATGGCCAAGGCAGAGAGCAAGACCAAGTTCTGAAGACAAGCGACTCGGCATCGATAGGAAGCAATTCATTTAATCAGTACCAAAGCAGCCATCAAAAGTCAGCGTAACCACTTCAGCATCGATGGAGATGATATATTCAATTGGTACCAATCAGTCTTCACATCAACCCCTAACATGCTCGGCATCGGTAGAATAAAATCTTTCCCATTTGTACCGAGGCCTCTAGCATGGCAACTTAAGGCCTTCCCAATCGGTACCGAGGGCTCTCAGAGGGGATTTTCAGAGCATCTCTTTAGAATATTCCGTGCGCGTACCTTGAAGTATAAAAGCCTGTGATGTCACTTGTAAAAAAAACTTTTGGATTGCATAATTTAGATTTAGCCTAGATTTATTTGCTTTTTGAATTGTTCTTCATTGTTCTTCTTTTTCCAGCTCTTTAAATTTAATTTTCTGCCTTAGTTAATTAGTTTTTGCTATTGTAGTCTTCATTAAAGTTGTAGCCGCTACTCTGATCAATCGTTTAATCTAGTTTTCTTCTAGTGTTGTTATTTCAATTATGCTAAGTAGATTTTTGCTTGCTCTTATCTTCATAGATATGTGTGCGTAGTTTTCTAGGGTTAGGTCATGGGGTGAATAGCACCCCATGGCTTGAGTAAAATTGCATTTTTCATCATAAAGTTTAAACCTTTGGTTTGAAAATTGATGTGGGGTTCAGGTTTATTTGTCAAATTGCTAAGGTGTTAACCTCCTTGATTAGGTGTAGGTAAGAGCATTGCCTACTTACCACACATGATGCTTGGAGCTCTGTCGCTCGAGGCGTTTGCTAAATAAATTTTAGAGCTAGCTTGATAATCGAACCATTCTATCTTCCGGGTTAAGAACCTTAGTTGAGTATCTTAAACCACGTATTTGGGTGAGAAATGTAATTGGACTTGAGTCATGAGTGTTCATTATTTCGAGACCTAACCTGCTTTTTATCCTAGTTTATTTGCTTTTAATTTAGCCTTTTTACTTTCCACCGCAAACGTAAAACAAAGTTGGCTGCCTAAAACCCAAAAACCGTGCTTACTTCTACAAATCCAGCAAAGTCATACTAATTATTCCCGTGGTTACGATCCTGGTCTTCCAGATTATTATGCTTCAACTGACGTATTAAGCCCTACGCTTGGGGTGTTATTCCTTATATCGAAGCGAACAAAGCAGGTATAAAGAAGGATTGTGAAGAAGTGGTTAAGAAATGCAAGCATTGCCAATTTTTTTCTCCTGTTCCAAAGCAACCTGCTCAGGCCCTCAAACCTATTACTAGTCCTTGGCCTTTCGCTCATTGAGGCTTGGACATAGTTGGTAAACTCCCCACTGCCCCCAATGGCTTCAAGTTTTTGATAACGGCAACTGATTACTTTTCAAAGTGGGTAGAGGTCGAGCCTCTCATTACAACAATCGAGGCTGAAGTTCGGCATTTCGTTTGGAGAAACATCGTAACACGGTTCGTCGTTCCATACGCAATCGCCTCTGATAACGGTTCCCAGTTTGTCGGCAAAGAGCTCACAAGGCTTTGTGCTGAATTTGGTATTCGTTCTTCAATTCTAACCCATCCTATTCACAAGGCAACGGCCTGGCCGAGGCCATGAACAAGACCGTGTGTGCTGGTATCAAACGTCAGCTAGACTCCAAACGAGGAAGATGGGCCGAGGAACTACCTCGAGTTCTTTGGGCCTACCGCTCCACCTCAAGATGCTCCACGGGCCAGACTCCTTTTGCAATGGCCTTTGGCATGGAGGCTATAATTCCACTTGAATCCAGGTTCCCAACCCTACGAACTGAAACTTTTGATCCACAAACAAATGATGATGCAGTGGCCACAGAGCTCGTTCTAGTCGAGGAAAAAAGGGACGATGCTCAGCGTCAGCTAGCCAGCTATCAACAAGAAGTTGCTCGGGGCTATGATCAAAATGTTCAGCTCAAGTAGTTCAAAACGGATGATTGGATTTGGAGGAAGGTTGTCCGAGCCAGTCAAAAGACTAAATTCAAACCTAATTGGGAAGGACCCTATAGGGTAATCAAAGAAATCGGCAACAGCTCCTTCAAAATTGGAGGATAAAGATGGCAAGGAGATAGAGAATTCTTAGAATGCCTTGAACTTGAGAAAGGCCTATCTCTAGAACGGAGCCTCGGATTTGTCTATCCCACCCTACTTTTTACAAGAAGTCAATTAGAAGAATAGCTCGGCTTGAGCTTGTTTCGGCCATTATCCGTCCTTTATTTATAAACTTTTGTACTTATCTTGAATGAATTTCAAGTTAATGAGAATGACCACTTTTTCCAAATACAACAATTTTATCACTCATACTCTTGTTTCATTTAACCGTTCGACTTCGGTCACCCAGCTCGGCCTTTGAGCCATTGCTTCGGCCCTCCAGATGGCCATCATAAGCACGTTCGGATCACAAATCCACAAAAACTTTAAACACATGCCGGGCCTCAGACGGATTGACGTTCGGCCACATTAGATAGTTAATCCAGCTGCTAACTTTTAGTTCAGCTACGTTCATATTTGACTTGAACATTTGGCCATCATTAACATTTACTTAGCATTTTTCTTACTTTGGTATAAGACTGACATTTGAGCCGAGCCTTACACCAAAATAGGGGCTATCATGAGTAAATGGCTTCAAAAAATGCATGAAAGCAAAACAGGGTCTGAGAACCCTCATCAAAACAATGAAAAATATCTCTAAGGTATGAAGAAATATTTAACCATCCAGACAAGCAACACAATTGGAAAATTTTCTGAGGCGTGGAAAACAGAACATGTACTTAGGAAAATCCTATCAAGGAGGCACGACGTGGTGGATCGTTCGATACCGTCCCCTTTCAAACTATTACATCAAAAGCAGATTGCTAATTGTTCGGCATAGTTCCTAGACAAACTATTACATCTGGCACGACAAACCCCAATGTCCGGAGCCGTCCAGTCCAAAATAAAGTTTTAAGTACTTGAAAAGAAAAAAGACTTAAAACAAATTCTAGAGCAGTGTAAAGGTCTTCATCTACGACAACCGATCGACCCAGCTTCGGCTCCTGCGGTTGATCTTCCACTTCAGTCAATCTGTACCCATTCGTCTTCAGCAACTTTCTCCTGAGCCTTGGCAGGTCGTTCGCGATCGCCGTCCTCGGATGTGCGCTCATCAACCCTTCCTTGTTGTTTGGCGACAAATCCATCTAGCATTTCTTCATCATCATCCTCGGGAGGTAATGGCTGGCACTCCTCCTCAATGTATGGAAGCTCGCGATCAGGAACGGCAGGTTCGGGAAGTTGCTTAAGAAAACCAGACTCGGGCTGAATCGCCATCACCCCGACCATCGCGTTGGCACTAGCAGCATAACCTAGCTTGAAGAAATCTGGCAACCTCACCTTCAACTTGTCATTCACCATTCTGTGAGCAATTTGGGTGTACTCTAGGCTGCCCGTTTGATCACAGCCTCATACCCCTTGGCGTCGGCAATCCTTGTCTTTTCCTTTTCCTCTTCCTTTACCTTTTTCGCGTTGGACTGAGCGGTCTTGGCAGCAGCTCTAGCGTCGGCCAGCTCGTTCTTCAGCCTCTCAACTTTGGCCTCCGAATCCTTAACCTGCTGCTCTGAGATCCTCCATTTTGTGTGAAAGGAGTCTCGGTCTGACCTCTACCGCTCATGCTCTGCTATAACCTTTGTTGCCTTATCATAGACCTTCAACGCAGCTTGCCCAGCCTGACAAAAGAGCAAGTCAGGTTCTAATATCCAAGTCAAAGGATATACCTGCACGAGGTGAGAACACATTTCGCTGAGCCCTGGAATCAGTTCGGTGGGAACTTGATCAACGTCCCTCAGAAGGGCCAACCCCCTCAGCAGAGTGACTGCAAGGCTCGGCTCTTCCTTAACGGAATCCTGGAGAAGCACGACCTTACCGTCAGGGAAGGTATAGGAGGGGCTGAACCCTCTTCGAACATAAGCATCGGCCTGAAGCTCGAACGTATTGACTAGAGGATCGAGGGTAACTTCTTTCACGGGTGAGGCTCGGATATTTTCGGAAGGGTTAGATGAGAAACGCTCGGTGGGGGAACATCTTCCAAGGTTTTCTGCCTCTTCTCCCGCTGCTACTGGTCGGAAGGGCCCCTGTTCTCACCCGGATTGGTCGTCTTGGTGGGGATGACGGGCCTTGGAACATTTCTTCGAGACATTTCTTCGGTGTTCGGTTCAACGACTCGAAGCGGCACGTCTAAACCTGGGATCGCCGGTCCAGATACGTCATTCAGCCCTAGCGGTGTGAACCACTCCTCGGCAGTCCAACCATACTTCGGAAGCTTAACCCTCGGCTGTTTCTTTTTACGAGCTCCCTCGGCGTTTGAAGCTACTCTCTTCTTCTTTTGGATACCTTTTGAGGTCGACGGGGCTCCTTGCTTCTTCTTGCTCGGTGCGCCCTCATTGTTCTTCTCCTTCCTTTTAAGCACACCCTTGTATGAGGGTACGTAGTCCAGAAGGGTTGGAGCGTGTAGGCAAACTTAAGCGAGAAGCATCTCGCAGGCCTTGGCTCGAGAATTTGTGTTTAGAACCTTCAAAATTGGGCCGAGCTCTCCAAAAAAGAGAAAAAAATTCAGCAACAAATGTAAATAAATACAACATATCAAAAGTAACCCAGGAGTGTCACGACCCTAGCCCGCCCTTAAAGGCTCTAGTCACAACAAAGCGCCAGTGATTCGATCACTAAGGCCATATCAAAGTTAAACATCTCATTAGCAAATGACTAAAAGGGACACAAGTACGAATAGCGGAAGCAAAACCCCATTTGATTCACATATGCCAAAACTAAAAGTCTTTACAAGGATCTCTACATTGCAAACCACCCAGAGCTGTGCATATTTACATGCAAAAATATTCACCAAGAACAACTCCCTATCTACAAGTCCACATCTACTTAGCGCGACCAAAAGAAGACTGCATGTCACCACTCTATTCCCCGTTGCCTGAAAGGTGGAAAAATTCATAACCCAAAGCTCGTATGAATGATTAATACGCAATTTACATGCTTTCCATGGACAATGATAAAACCATTTAAAAATGAATCATTTCTCATAGCAACATAGCATAGTAATGCACATCCTCTATTCATTTCATATCTACCAGGCGTCCCCGGTAGTAGATAAGTTAAGACGTCTCTTGTTATCCGATATAATAGCCTTGTCTTGCTAGCCTTTTAGCACGTGCCCCCTAGCAAGCTGGGACGTGGGAGGATGCCATTAATAGATATAAAACATGTCCACCTTTCATTTATATTCCATGGAGTTCATATCAAAGTATAAAACATCATTGAAGTGAAAAGCTTATAACAAACCATGTGTTTTGGGTAATAATCACTCACCTCGTATCCACGTGTCACCCGAACCTCCTAAGACAATTAGGCAACAAAACATGATTAGAGGATGTCAAACAAGCCTATTTTTAATGAACATAAGGTCCTATGGTAAGAATATGAAATTAGATAGCTAGCCTTAAAAATTAGTCACAGAATCTGCAATTCCATAACCTTTAACCTAAAATCTGACTTTGCACGGGAATAACTAAGACACAATTTTCATGCATTTTTTAGGTCTATGAATCTAGTTTCAAAATCAGAAAATGGTTCGCTATTTCGTTGCTCGAGCTCAAAATTATAGACGTCTCCCCAACACGTGTCTGTCCAGTCAGCACAGTCCGAAACTGCGCGCTGCTAGGTTACGAATTTCTACAGAATTTAATACTTTGAATATGATCCCGAAATTTTTACCATAGACAAAAGACTCATAGAGGAACTCTCAATAAAAATTTCATAATTTTTGGAGTTTAGGAACTGCCTTGAAAAAATTCCCCAAAATCAGGACAGATTCTAGGTTTCTCAATTCAACAGATTTCCAGAAAATCACCTCTTGTTCTTCCTGCGATTTTCTGCCCTTAAACCCTTCCAAACTACTTCTAACTAGCGCTGCAAACGAGCCAAGCCGAGCCGAGTTTTAGAGTGTTCGAGCTCGGCTCGGCAAAAATTTAGTTGGCTCGAGCTCGGCTCGAGCTCGTGACGAGCTGCAGGACTCGAGCTCGAGCTCGGCTCGATAGGTATTTACGGAGCTCGAGCTCGGCTCGTTCGGCTCGTTTATGAAACAAATATATATAAATAAATATAAATATGTAAATATATATATATATAAATATATATAAATATATTATATAATCGAGCTCGCGAGCCAATTCGAGCCGAGTTTCGACTAGCTCGAGCTCGGCTCATTTATGAAACGAGCCCAGGACTCGAGCTCGAGCTCGGCTCGTTTTTGTCTTGAACCGAGCCGAGCCGAGCCGTTATCGAGCCGAGCTCCGAGCGGCTCGCGAGCGGCTCGGATCGTTTGCAGCCCTACTTCTAACTCACATCAAAACCTCACTAATCATGCTCAACTCATAGATATAGAAGAGTTACTCCAAAAACATCAAATTCATGCACCAAAACAAGTTTAAACATCCAATCCAAGGAATTTCAAGTTAGGTTCTTGAGTTTTTTAAGAGTTTAACCCAAAACTCCAATTCAACTTAAACCAAACATCTAGAGCATGAATTCAGCAAGTAAAGTATGATATTCAAGTCAAGAAATATAAATTCAAGTGTGAAGAACATGATTTACCAAGTTAGAGCTTCAATCAAAGTCAAGCAAGATCAAACCCTAGGTTCCCCTAATTTTCCCTTCTTTTTCTCCTTCTTCTCTTCTTCCAGTCGTTTCTCTCGTTCTCCCCCCCCCTCTCTCTCTCTCTCTCTCTCTCTCTCTTTCTCTCTCTCTCTCTCCATTTTGTGATGGAAATAAAAGAAGAATGTAGAACCCCCTAATTTGTCTTGCTAGGCGTGGGAAAAATTATTGAGTGTGTGTGTGCCATATGCAAACTTATGCTCCAATTTCATTGGCTAGCAAATTAAGCCCAAAACACATCACATAATTAACTTAAAGTATAATTAAAGATTAGGGGTATTACAAGGAGGTTCGGTTTCGTAACCTCTCGTGTCTTTGATTTTCGGTACAAGGTGCCGACGGTGGGTACCGCTGAACTCAAAGTTTTCGTGGACTTCGAGGTAGAAATCAGCTCATTTATATGTGTCAGACAGTCCATGAATTAAAGGCTCCTTTTTGGGGCGCGTCGTTAGGTATTGACGACCGGACTTGCCATGCCGAGACATTGTGTATGTGTAAAAAAGGTCGGTCGGGGTATCAAGATTTTGGCTTTCGATCAAAGCAATTACCGACATGATTATTCGGTAACTGTTGATCGCAAGTTGATGGGGAGCCAAGCTGAATTTCCAAAAAATCTCCCTAAGGAATGGGTGGAGGGGGAACCGAAGCTCGGCCTCACAGACGGTCATCAAAGGCACAGTGATGTGCTCTGGGCAGTCCTCCCTTTTTTTTCTCTTATTTCGTTGCTTCTTACTCGGTGGATGAAGACATCATCGGGAATATGTATTTACGACAAAAAGCTTCATACTCCCCAGGATCCCCGCTGAAGTAATAGGCGTGGGGGCACAAAAAGACCTTTATCGAAGAGGTCCGCATCACTAGGGCCCGATGTCGAAGCCTCGGCCCCCGACGCAAACCTCGATTCGGCCTCGTGTCCCATGCGAGACTCGACTTCTGATTTGGTTTCAGGGGAAAAGTCAATCTCAGGCTCGATCAAGAAGTCGTCCTCGGCATACTCGTAATCCCTCTCGGCATTAGAATCCTCGAACGCTGGAGAAGTTGTAGACATCCTGGTGGAAACGGATTCGGCGGCTCAATTTCAGTTTCTACGTCCTCGAAGAAGTGTCCTAATCAATTGATGCTCGGATTCGGTCTCTGAGCGATCCAAATTTGAAGAGACGTCGATTACCTCGTGAGCAAGACCTAAAAGAAAGACAAAGGGTAAAATAAGCAGCTAAAATTTGCGTCGGCAAAGAAAAGTACGAAGAGGTTTGGTTCGTCCTATCGGCTCACGAGTCATTGCTATCCTAAAAATGGGGCTTAGGTTTGGTTTATCACCCCCACCGGAAGACGACGCTCGGCAAAATTTTGGCACCCAACTAGAGGCTCGGAAGAACAGATTGAATCTGGGGATGAACTTTACTATTCACCCCCAGTTTTCCCACTATTCACTTAGAACAGAAAATTCCAAAATCACCCTAAAAACCCAAGGAAAGCGTATGAAAAGCAGAGAAAAGTGAAAAATAGTGGTAATCAATCACTTACTTGGAGTTTTTGCTGCTTGAATCAAGCCTGAAGCTAGAGATCTGGAAGAAGATCAAAATCCGGAGGGGAGTTGTAGAGAGAGAGACTCCAAATCTAGAGAGAGAAAGAGTAGAGGAAATGTTTTCCCCCTATCATCCGCATATTTATAAGCGGTGGGAACGTTTCGAATTTCCCGCCCAATTATTCCACCGTCGAACCGTTGGCCAACAGGAGAATCACACGTGGCCACAGTCAGCTTCTCGCATGCCAGATCCGTCTCTTCATCTGCCAAGGCATCCTTTCAACTGACACATTTGCTCAACGTTCAACATCTGTCATTTTACAATTAGAGTTCAGATTTGTCCGTTGTAGCTCCCCAAGGAGAATCCTCGGCTAGGGGCGTGGTCTCAGCCCAATTCGAAATCAATCCTTACCGTGCAGGAGCATCGACAAGAATTGAGGGGCTATTGTAGCAGGCTGGGCCAAACAGTTCACGCCATACCATACAAGACACCAAGCAAACCCTTGACATTTCAGCCCAACCCTAGCCATTGACTCAATCCAGTTCGGCTGGCCAAGGATCTTGCTTTAAGGCTGTCGTCATAAACCAATCGAGTCAATCGGCTCGGCCCACCGACCCTTTGACGGTTGGGCATCACGTCTGGTCCTAAACTGACGTGGGGGCCGAAGTTCCAGCCCACCCATACAGGAAAAAGCAACTGTGGCCATGATGATGACCTTGACCTCATCCGAACGGTTATCGAGATAACGATGGGAGCACGTGAAGATGCCAGCTCATCCAGTAAATGGTTACAAAACCCTAATGTGACGCAAGGGTGACGTCAGCTGACGCATGTGGAGTGTAGATGCAATCTTGGAGGCCAAGCTAGGAGTTCTCTATAAATACCCCACTATGCCTTCTTCATAGGAGGTACGATATTTACAACCCTAGAATCTCAGCTTTTGGTCTCTCCTCTTCTCTCTGTAAGTATACTGACTCTTGCACCGGAGGGCTATTTCGGAGAGCCTTTGGTGTGGTCTGTAGTTGTGCCTCGTTTTGCAGGGCCAGGAGAAGATCAGGGGTGAATCTCGAATCCCAGATCTAAAGGAGCGAATTATCTTGATCGAAGCCCCACAGTATCATCATTTCCTAACGAACTTCATAGCAATGTTCCGCACAACGAAATTAAAGAATTTAATTGTTTAATTCACTGGAGTATTGAAGCTGGATAGGAGTGGTTGTAGCCGTGGAATATTACATAATGTCTCATTTGGTCCGCTAAATATGACAGAACGTACCAATCATCATTCACCAATTTAGGTGAAATATCATTCTGCATGTTGCAAGGCCAAGGAATCCTTCTGAAAACCATACCGGCCAACAGAGAACCAATAGCACCTAAAGGGGCCCGTTTCTTTAATTGTGCAAGTAAACCTGCAATAGATACATAATCCCGCAAAATGTAGGATATCCAATAGCACCATGGGAACATAATAGTATTATTAATTTCATCACTATTAATTTTATACTATTCACTCGTATATAGTTCCGTCAAACAAATAGGCGAAATAGGCTAAATAATACTACTACTTTAACAACTAACTTAGTCAATTCACATTTAAAAAAAAGTCACAATACCTAAGCAAACCATCGGGATCCGAGGGGAGCCAAGTACTCCTCAATGACGCCACGTAGGTCACCGGAATCGAACCCGGTCTGAATCCAAACGAACCCTAGGACCTCAGGCCGGTCTACGCGCGCCACTGCCTTCGCCGAGGCATCCGGTGTTAATTAGGTGAAGAATAAAATCCCTGGAAAGTGTCGTGGATGATGCCGCAGCGGTAGACATGCAGGGAGGGGCTTAGGGCGAAGGATGGCGAAGAGAGAGAAGACGATTCCAGCGACGCCGAGGAGTAGGCAGAAGGTGTTAAAAAAAGTAATTTGTAATCTTATTCTAGAATAATGTAGAACATGTAATAAAATATCTAAGCTAAAAGTCTAAAGAAGTGTGTAGAATGTATAATTACCCTAGAAAGATTTTTGTATGGGTAAAACTAGAAAAATCTAGAAGTTAGGAGATCCTTGTAATTAAAGCATATGTGCTTTTCTCTAGCTAGACAATTCTAGAGAATTGGATATCGGTGGAAGTGCTCTATAAATAGAGCCTTGTTGTACTCACTTTGGTATAATGAAAATCTAATAAAAGGCTTTCACAACTTCTCCTTATAACATCTCTCACCCATTCTTTCTTTATAAATCCCACACTCTCGCCCAATTTACTTCAAAATCTAACTAAGCACCCCAACAGAAGGGGGATCGAGAAGAGGAGAAGGGGTTTTGTAACGCCCCGACTTTTCGGAAGCAAAAAGAAATAAAATTTTAAGAAAATTTGCTAAATAAATACAATTTTTGAAAATAAAGTTTAGCTATTACAGTCACAATATAAATTTACTGATTCAAAATACATTAATCTCAGAGCTGACTCTAGGCTTGATACAAATCCGAAACATACTCGATCTTCGTTCTTGGTATTCTTTCCGTGTTGAACTGCAACATCTTTGAATCCTTTCCATTGAATCCTGCGCCCGCTGGCAAATTGATCGCCGAAGCAAACGATTTGCCAGGATACAGACGTATCCGTGAGTGATAAATCACCCAGTAGAATAATCCAACTCAACCACCCCTCTTACTTTACAATTAGCAGGTAACAAGATAATATTGAATCGAAGAAGCCAAACAAATATTCTCCACATAAGCCAATTCATTACTATCCATAACCTACTATGAAATCTAAGATCTCTCCGCGAGATCTTTCCTCCCCAACCGCTAGCTATACCCTGTCCCATGAGCTCACTTTCTTTTGTTGTCGCGGATTGCACTTCAGTTATGTACCTAGCGTGTATCCCTCTCATTACAACAAAAGGAAGCTTATCATGCCCGAATCATAACTAGGGTTCGCTTATCTTATATACCACTTCACAATCATCACTGGGCTTACTTCGCCAGTATCAATACATCATTCATCATTGGGCTTACTTTGCCAATCATCATTCATCAATCAACACTGGGCTTACTTTGCCAGTTTCAAACCATCACATACAACTCATCACGTCTCAAAATCCAGCCTGCAGGCATTCTAAAGAAAACAAAACTTTTCAATTCATCCATTACCTAGCATCGTCTAAGTGAACTCTATTCGCATACCATCCCATGTCTCTAGGGTCCAATCTAGCATTCAATTAAGCAGTGATGCAATATACAACAAATCAATAATAATTAAAACAATTACTAAACAAAGTAATCACGCAACTTATTATGGACGGGCCGTTGCCCTTAATCTTGTATGGTCACACTGTCAATAATAAAGTAAGATATTTAAAAGAAATTGAAAGGAAAAGTTTCTGGGCTCTTATTAAGTAATTCTAAGGTAATAGATTAATTCAAAACTAATTAAATATATTAATTAGATAAAAATATTAAAAAATTTATCATGACCTTAATAAGAGTCCTACAGGTACTATGCAACCAGTTGAGTGTCAAAAGTTGGGTTCGGAAGGTCACGGGATTAATTTAAATAAAGACGTTTAAATAAAGTGGCCGAAAGTGAAGTAAATAGATAATAAATAGTTTATAAATTTAAAATATGCTACTGTTAACAAAATTTCATCTTCAGAATATAGAGAGTCTAAATAAAATTATTCGGGCATTTATAATAAGGTTATAAGGTCGTAAAGAATTTTTAATCGGAAAACACTGTAAAAATAATAATAAATAGTAAATTAAATAAAAAAATATGCAATTAACAAGATAACATCTTTGAGGTGTGAGGAATCAAGGAAAAATAGTTTGGGTGTTAAAAATATTATTTGGAAGGTCGCAAATATTTTTCGTTTGTAAACTTTGATGGATAACGAACAAATAATTTAATAAATAGATAATTAAATAAAAAAAATATGATCTTAACAAGTTATGATCTTTGGAGTGTGAAAAGTTTAGGAAAAATAATTCGGGGGTCGAAAACGGTGTTCGGGAGGTCGCAAAAAACTTTCGAACCGAAACAGTACATACCGCAAGGTTGGACCAGTCAACCTTGCGGCTGGGGCCTTCACCGCAACATTGGCTCTGGTTCTTGCGGCTGCAAGGTTCGGGACAGGTTCGGTTTTTTTGGTTTTTCGTTACGGTTTTGATGCATGGGTCCATTTAGGGCATAGGGTTAGGCTTAAAAACACTTAATATACTTAGAGGAGTGTTTGGAAGGGATTATAATACCTTGGTTCGGGCCGAATTGATTTTAAAACGAAACTTGGAATTTTGGGGAAGACAACTTCGGTTTCGATGATCAGGGAACCTTGGGATCAAATTGGCCAACGTTTGGTGATGCTAGGAGTTGTAGGAACAGATTGAAATGATCGGATTGGGTTTCGAGTGGGTCTTGGTACAAAACCCGCTTTTCTCTCTCTTTCTTTCTCTCTCTTGAACTCCATGGATTGGAGCTTTGTTCTCTCCGATTTTTCTCTATTTTCTGGACTGGTGGGGCGGGGAGAATATTGTGGTATGACCTAGGGTCGGAGTGATGGGGTATTTATGGACGAATTTTGAAAAGGGTGACGAAATTGAATTTAAATAGAACTCTACCTCTTGGGTTAGGAGATGGACGGGAATACAGACGAATTTGTGGCTAGGGAAGAAGTAGAGATTGAGTAGGAGAGGGAGAGATGGAAGGAATGTGCATGAAAATTGAAAAACAATAAAACTAAGATAATTAAGATAATTATATTTGTATAAATCTATTAAGAAAAAGAATTAGTTTTATTATTAATAATACTTTTTAAATAATTAGTCGATTACTATAAACTATTTGATAAAAAATAATTTTTTTATAAAAAAAAATTAGAGCAAAAATCCGGGTCGTTACAGGTTTTGGGTGGGGGGGGGGGGGGGGGGGGGGAGGGAGGGAGGGAGGGTTTTTTTTGGTCTTTTCAGATTTGGAGTAGTTGGTGGAGAAGATAGCGAGAGTCTGTTGCATTTTTTTTTTGTTCAGTTAACTGTGGTTGGATCGTGGGTTGTGAGGTGGCTGGCTATGTAATGGAGTGGCGGTGGTCATGGTTGAGGCAGGATCCTCTTTCCTCTGTGTTGAAGGGTTTTCGCAAGGGCGGAATCGGTATTTTACCCTAACAATGGTGAAATGTATACTAAAAAAAAATGTGTATTACAATATTAATAGTCATCGGCTTCTAAAAATTTAAAATAACATAACAAAAACTAAACTAAATGATGTTTGTCATTTAAACATGGAGTACGAAAAAAGACTAATTTTAATTTTGGGCATCGGTAATGGCATAATAATTAAATTCTCTTAAATTTTTAAGATTAAGTTGTTTTAGGGTTAGAGTGTGGAATTTTTTTTCTTAAATAATTACACATCATCATTTATATTATTTCACTTTGGCCCATTGAATTTAATTTTAGAATTCTTTTTTGGATCTCCTTTCTTTAAAAAAAAGATGAAGATTTATAACTAATATATATAATAAAAAAATAAGGAAAAAAATTTAGCAGTGGCGAGACTATATAAGTTGAGGATAAAAAAAAATTGTCACATATAATAATTACATTTTCTAAAATTCTTGTCTTGGCAGCTGCCGCCATTAGACCTCCCTGATTCCATCCTTGAGTTTTCGGCCATTAAACTTAAAACATAACAAAAAAAACATTACATATTTCAACAATTGGAAAACTCCACATGCACGTACACGGATTACAGGTTTAGTGAGAATCTGGAAAGTGTATGAGAGTTGGTCTGAACCTTACATGTATTTTTGCCTTGTACTATTGTATCGCTGTATTCATACCTTTATTACATGCATGTATATAAATTTAATGGGACCCAGGGGGCCTCCTGTGACCAGAGGTACAGCCTATATGCTTTTCTTCTGTGCCTCTTTTCGAGTTCGAAACATGATCCAAACTATTTGTGTTGTAGAGCTAGAGAGAGCTAGAGGTGATCAACAACAATTCATTAGAAAATAAAGTTGTTGTTTGGACGTCTATACATTACTAATCGAATCATCTCTACTTTGTTGTGCACTTTTTAAAGTGTTTTTGTCCGTCATGTAACAAATAAAAACGTGATTATCTTATTGAGTTTATGATATGTCCGATTGATTTGATTCTTCACCCAACTTTTGTTTCGCATCAAAATCTCAAACGAATGGTGTGGATCATATTTTTGAACTCGAGATTTTTGAACTCGAGATGTGACACAACCGTAGAGCAAAGCAAGCCCTTGGTCCCTGGTTTCTATTTAGTTAGTTACTAATACTTACAAGGACTTTGCTGCCCATAGGCTCTGAATAAAATGCACGTAATAGAGTTCAAAATTCAAAATTCATGGATGTTTATACACTCTCGCAGCAGTGGTTAGCATTTTTCCAAGTACTCCACGGAATAGTAAATGTTAGGAATACGCATATTACGAATAACTTTATGGAGGTGTAATTTAGATTAAATTAAGTTATTAAAAGATACTAATTTATTTGCTCTTAGTGATCTTTTTAGTTTTTGGAAAAAATAGAAATTATGTTTAATAAATAAAAAAATAACGATATAAAATTTTTAGTAAAGGGTTTCAAAAAATAACAATATAAAATTTTTAGCTATACGTTTTCACTTTCTTTTTTTTAAAATTCGTCTCGTAAAGAAAAAATTCGATAGAGGAGTAAAGGTTTTTGAAAACAAAATAAGAAGCTAAAAAGACAATAAGTAAAACTTCAATAAAAAACAATTAAGGTTTTGAAACAAAAAAATGGAAGCCGAAAAGATTATGTAGTCTAAACGTCGTCTATAGCACAAAAAATTTAGTATTGAATTCTATTCTCTTAATATTAAAAAGGGTTAATAAATACGGCTACCATATAATACGAAAAGGTGTACCATATGCAAATTATGAATCCCGGTGGTACAAGTCATGAATTGAAATGGTGTTAATTATGAAGTAAGGTTATGAATTAAAATACCATATATCATGTCTTTTATCTCCACATTTTGAAAGTAGTAGTAGTTATTTGTAAGACATCTTCAACGTCAAGTTCGATTCTCCTGACCGTACGTATGTGGACTAGTAATAGTAACTTGTAATAATGTAAACCAATTATGGTTGTTCATACATACTGTTCTATGATGTAAGCAAGGGACCCTCTGATGCCTATAAAAGGAGGTCCCTTCTCTGTTGTAAATGGGCAAGTCAGCTAATACAAGTATCCGTGTGTTCTATAATATCTTCTCTTGTATTCTCTCTTTCTCTCTTTGATCCTAACCTACTTCGTATTTGTACCCACTTCGTATCTGTAAACTTGGTATCAGAGCCATGTCTTCCATTCTAGCTTAAACCCTCTTCTGGGAACTTCTTTTCCAAAACTACTTCAAATCTTTTTTAAAAGAAAAACTTGAAGTGTATGCTCTGTGGTTGCCTTCTAAGGATCCTCTACATCAAAAACTTCATCAACTATTTTGGTTAAAAGAATTTTGTATCAGTGAGTTAAAGTACCTTGAGACTTTTGGCTATTGAGCGGTGTGTCTCGGTTTATCTACCCTGATATACAGAATTTTATTAATCAAAATTGGTTGAAGATTTTAAGTTGAAAAAAAAAAAAAGGATTTGAAGTACGAGGGAAAGAAGAACCCAGAACTTTAAGAAAAATGAATCATCTTTTTTCCACCCACTCATCTTCTACGTCATTTTTAGTTCCTTCATGCTCCTCCACCAGTAGAAATTCATCCACCTCTTCTTCTAACATTGAGTACTTGTATGAGTTTGAATACCTTCATGATGATAATAAGGTTCCTCTTACTTATCTCCCTTTCCTAAATCCTTATAATGCTTTTGTCAGACCACAAACTTCTGTAAAAAGACCATCACCCAACTTTTCTCCACAAAACCACCAACCTCCGTAAAAGAATATGTTCAAGCCTCTAAATTTGACCAATGCTTCATAGCAGCTACAGAAGCTGAACAATTTTTATCTTTAGAAATCCCGGTTGATTTGCCTTGCCTTTGGCAACAACAAGGATTTACCCTTCTTCACTTTGGTGCAATCCAACTTCCTGTTACTTTTCATGACAGGAAAGGTTTACCTGTGACTTCCAGACTTGCTCTGGTAGACACAAGATTTATCCAGTACCAGCACGCATGTATTGCTACAGTCCAAACCACTTTAAATGCTGGAACTGTGATCTTTACCTTCTATCCCAATTTCAACATGCCATTAGCAGATCCTCATCTGCTATCCGCCTTGAAGGTCCAAGTTCAAATTGGTGGATCCTCCCAAATCTCCACCACATATGCAACAACCCTTCACTACCAAATGGCCTATCGTCTTCAAAACTATGCCTTTGACATGTCCTTACCGTCCTCCACAGATGAAGCCCTTTTCCTAATTGTCAATGCACCTCACCAAGCTTCCTGTGTCCATGTTCCACAACAGATTTCTCGTTCTGAGCTTCTCAAGCTTCTCCCAGAATCTTGGGTTACAGCTTATGAGAAAAATCAAAATAAGCCCATACTTGTCCAATCCTCAAATCCAACTTTCATTTCAAAACCTGATGGTACAGTGGAGATTTCTTTTCCAAAAGAAACCTCTGCCTCATCTTCCACCCATCTTGTCATTTTTCTCTCAAGAATTGACATGTTTGTAGATGGTTCTAGGCCTGGCCCTCCAATTAAATATTTTGATCCCAGTGGCCTTCCAGTCTTCTATTTCAAAAATCCAGAAACAGGTCATTGTTATTTTGATGCCTGTGACTGTGATGAGTGTCTAGAAGACAGTCTCCTAGAAGATGACGAGGACTTTGAAGATCCATGTCCATGTTCCCTATGTCCTTCATTACCTCACATTCCTTATAAATCTCCACCTCCTCCTCAACCTCCCTTTGATGATGGTTCTTCTGCTCAACCGAGTGGATGTTTTATGTTCACCTCATCTTCTTCCTAGACTGAAGCAGATTTTCCTTCTTTGAAATTTTATAATTCCTAAGAAAGGACGACCCATCGGCATAAAATTTCAGACTCTACTACCATTCTCCCTGATGGTAGTACCAAAGCAGTTTCAGCAGCAGAAACAACAATAAATTGGCAGTCAGCAAATTCTCTAGCTCAAAACAAAATTCTTCAGAGAATTGCTAATTCCCAGCAAAATTTGGAGAATGTTGTTCATAAGAAGTTATCAACTTTGGAACTTCTTATCAGAGATTTGCAGCAGAAAATTCAAAATGTTCACCAGGAACTTCTCCAGATGGCATATGCCAACCAAGCATTTTCAGCAATTTTTTCTCAAAAGGATGCTGAAATGAAGCATCTAAAAAACCAGCTTCACTCACTTCAAGCTCAGCAGTATTCTCAACAAAAAAGCCCATTAGACATGTTTCCTTCTTCCTCTCAAGAATGTTTTTCTGGGTATCTTCAAATGTCTCAACCCTTACCTATAAATCCTACTTCAGGATTCGGTGAGTCCAATATCTTTGGGAGCTCATCAGCTTTTCTTCATCCACCAAACAGAGCATCTCCACCAAAACTTCCTTTCCCAAAGCCCCCAGATAAGACCTATCCAGCATCCAACAATTCCGTCTTCGCCATCTACATCGACCTCTACTCCAACTACTTCCATTCCTCTTAAACCATCTGACCCAAATTCAAAGTCACCCCAGTTAATGGTTCAGCCAACTTCTAACCCTTCCAAAAATCCAATCTTCACTCTCTTACATACCTTAGCCACTATACCAGAAGCCCCATCTCCTGAACCAACCATTGAGTTTGAATCGGATACTGAATCCATTGACTCGATGCCCATTCCTCATGTTTTCATGATGAATCCAGAAAATACTCCAGAGGAACATGTTGATGATCCTATTAATGAAGAAGGTCCTGAGTTTGATATATTTCTACCTCCAGAAATCCCAACCTTTGATTCGTTCTCATATTCCAATATCCATACCCAAGGTTTCTCCTTTGATAACATTCCCCCATCAAAATGGTTGGACAAACTTTATGAGATTCATGCTTGGTGCACTGCTGTTATGCTCTCTCCCAATGCTACACTAAGTATCGTCATTACTAAGTGTACAACGAAATTCCTTGGCCGTCTCCGTCAATGGTACTTAGCTCTGGGTGAGTACCGACAGCTACAACTTAAACAATTGCCAACCCTTGATCAATTCATCTCAGTCCTGCATACTGAGTTTCTTGGTGACCACAACAACACAAAAGAGTTTGTTCGAGAGGAATATCTAAGCATGAAGTGCTGTTCATTCAAAAGGAAAGATCTCGAGATTCATTATGACCGTATGTCTCAGAGATTTTATCTTCTCAACAGCATGGATGATGTCAATCTCAAGCAAACCTTTCTCAATTCCCTTCCTGAACCATTGAGAAATGAGACAACAATGTTACTTCAAACAAAAGGATTGACGTTGAATGCAACATCTCTTGGTGGTATTTACCAGCACTCTTTGATTGCCTTGAAAAAATTGTACAATCACTAGAAATTCCTCAGAATTCTTGAAGAATAGGGAAAACTTCTTGGTAAAGCATGTGACCGGCCAGACTTATCCATAAAGTGCAAAGACAAGAAGTGCACTTGCCGCCCTTCATATCGGAAGTCCAAACACTTTCAGAAATGAAAGTTTCAATCTCCTGGCAAGTTTTCAAAGTTTTCAAAATCTGGCAGGGTCTTACGTCGGAAAAAATGGAAATTTTTCAAGAAGAAAAAGTTTAGAGGGCAGCGAAAGTTTGATCGCTGCTACATATGCGGAAAGAAGGGGCACTATGCAAAACAGTGTCCAAATAAAGCAGCAAAGGACAAAATGGTGAGCTCTTTGGCTCTCATTGATGACGATCTTGAAGATGCTGATGTTGAATCTCTGTTTTCTATCGACAATGAAGCAACCGATGAAGCAGTCCTAACATTTACCTTTGATGATTCAGACGATTCATCAGAATCAGGTGACTCTTCTGATGATCTTGACTCATTCCCCTATGAAGTCCAAACAATTGGGTTCTCCAACATCATGCTGGCTCAACCTTTAGCCAAGGTCAAAATCTTGCTTGGAAAATATGAGAAACTCATACCAGTCATTGCTTTCTTTGATACTGATGCAGCAGCCTCCATTCTTAACCCAGCAATCCTTCCCAGGTCCTACTGGCAGTCCTGTTTCAGACCCTTTACAGCAGCCAATGGAGAAACTTTTGTCATCTCTTTGATCAGTAAGCCTATTACCATCCAACTTTTCTCAGGATACACCATAAAACACCAAGTCTATGGTTCTGATCTCCCAGGAAAAGATTTATTGTTAGGCTTTGATATTCTTCAAAATCTCAGCAAAGTCTCTTGGCTCAAAAAAGGTTTAAAATACAAAAACTACCTGTTACCCTGGACCACTCAGCCAAATCTCTTTTCTATAGAAAATTTCTCTTCAATTAAAGAAGTCATAATCCAAACTTCCTGTGCTGAATCCCATTCTCAGTTCCTCATCAAATGCTCCAACCCACTTTGAAAAAATTCAGATTTCTTCATTTCTCTTCCCTTTAAGAAAAATGAAGACATCAACCCCACCAAAGCTACCCATCATGGAATGAACCCAGACCACTACCAGCTTGCTCTTCAAGAGCTCCAGCAACTCCAATCAGAAAGTTTGATTGAACCCACAACCTCTCAGTGGGCATGTGAAGCATTTTATGTCAATAAAAGGACAGAGCAAATAAGAGGAAAACTTCGCTTGGTTATCAATTACCAGCCTCTTAATCATTTTCTGCAGGATAACAAGTTCCCTCTTCCTCGAAAAAGTGTTCTTTTTGCAAACTTGCCTAAAGCTCAAATTTTCTCCAAGTTTGACTTGAAAGCAGGTTTTTGACAGCTGGGCATCCATCCAGATGATCGTCCCAAAACTGGTTTTTGCATTCCAGACCACCACTTCCAGTGGTTAGTCATGCCTTTTGGATTGAAAACAGCTCCATCTTTATTTCAAAAGGCCATGATTCGGGTATTTGCTCCTATTCTATCCTCAGCCCTTGTCTACATTGATGATATCCTACTTTTTTCTCCAGATATTGAGTCTCATGTTGTCTTACTACAACTTTTCCATTCTCTAGTCCAAACCCATGATATCATGCTTTCAGAGAAAAAGATGCTTCTTGCCCAACCAGAAATTGATTTTTTAGGGATGCATATCTCTAAAGGTCAATATACCCTCCAGCCTCATATAGCCTCCTAACTTGACCATTTTCCAAAAGAAAATCTCACAGTCAAACAAGTTCAACAGTTCCTTGGAATTGTTAACTATATGGCTAATTTTATTTCAACCTTGCCCAATACCGAACTCCTCTCTCAGCTCTACTAAAGAAAACCCCTCCTCCTTGGTCAGCCCTTTGTACCAAAGCTGTAAAAGACCTCAAAACCATAGCCAAAACTCTTCCTCTATTAACCATACCTTCAGATGGAAAGAGAGTCCTTCAGACAGATGCCTCTGATCTATATTGGGGAGCAGTTCTTTTGGAAGAAAATTCAGAACAAAAGCACAGAATTTGTGGATACAAGAGTGGCGCTTTCTCTCCAGCAGAACTTCATTACCACTCTACCTACAAAGAAATTCTGGCAATTAAAAGGAGCATTGAAAAGTTTGAATTTCATCTAATCGGTCATCATTTCCTAATTGAGACTGATATGATGAGTTTTCCCAGCATGCTCAAGTTCAAACAGAAGCACCTTCCAAAGGCACAGTTACTCAGATGGGCAAATTGGTTTTCCAATTGGAGTTTTGATGTTGTTCACATAAAAAGAAAAACAAATGTCCTCCCTGATTTTCTGTCAAGGCTCAAAAAAGAAATCAACCAGTTTTCAAAAACAAAACCACAATCCTTTGTTCCAGGTTGTTTTCCCATGATTTCCTGTTTCCATTCAGTCAATTTTCCTGTCCACCTTCAGTGTCATATTTTAGAGTTAACCCTTCTTTCTAGGTCTGTTCAAATGTGTCAAAACCTTCAACATCTCTGTATTTCAAGTATGGTCTTGATGAAAGTCCCATAAAAGGTCTACCCTTCCATCCTGTCTATCCCTTTCTTACCCAGTTTGAAGTGTCTTACCATAATGTCTTTTATTTCAAAAAAGAAGCCTATCTCCTCTTATGGTATTTAGTCAATGTGTATACTATAAGTGTCTATTTTAATAAATCAGCAGTATTGGTTTATCTGGTTCATGCGGCGTTCAATCAAGTTCAACCTCCAGAAGATTTCTTTTTGAAATTTCTCCTGCTCTTTGGAAATATACCTTACTGGCAACAGAAGATTAGACAAATCCCCACCAGTGCAGACGAAGATCTCCAATTTGCTTTTTGGACAACTCGCAATAACAGATGTCTTCCTAATCCTGATGGGTCTATCACATGGAAAAAAGAGTATCACACTATATTCCTCTCTGCATATCAGCAGTCTCAGGACATTCAGACTCACAATGGAAATTATCTGGTTATGACTCAAACAATATATTCACTCAATGGATTGACACCTGCAGAAGTTCCCTCATCTCTCCTCCATTATGAAACTACAAACTGAAAATTCAATGATACTTATTCGGAAGAATAGCGCCAAAATATTTGCTATCTTTTGACCCAGTATCACTTGACTGGCAGAGATGAAGAAAGTAGTTTAGATGATCCAGAATAACAACCATGTGCTCATACCAGCTGTCTCTTTTGTGTGGTGTAGTATAAAGTATGGAAGTGTTATCCTCTTTTCCAGAGAGGGTGAATAATTGGGGTATACTATTAGTGTATATACTGTTTAATATAATTTGTGTCTACTGTTGAATTGTCCATAAATGTAAAAGTAGTTTGTCAGGAGTATTAAGTGTTGCAGATAATAGATAGAATACGTATGTGGACTAGTAATAGTAACTTGTAATAATGTAAACCAATTATGGTTGTTCGTACATACTGTTCTATGATGTAAGCAATGGACCCTTTGATGCCTATAAAAGGAGGTCCCTTCTCTGTTGTAAACGGGCAAGTCAACTAATACAAGTATCTATGTGTTCTATAATATCTTCTCTTGTATTCTCTCTCTTTTTGATCCTAACCTACTTCGTGTTTGTACTCACTTCGTGTCTGTAAACTAAACATATTCAAGCTGCGTTCTTGTATTCTCTCTCTTTGTTCCTAACCTACTTCGTGTTTGTACTCACTTCGTGTCTGTAAACTAAACATATTCAAGCTGCGTTCTTGTTTATTGTCGTTAGTCTGAAATTCACCCTCAAAATAGCTCTCTCAAAATGGACAGTAACTTGCAAAATAAAGAAGGGGCAATAGATTTGTAGAAAATTAGCGTAACTTTTAACCTTTTCATGGTCGCAAAATACAAGCAAAATTTAATTCATAGCTTGAAGCAGTTTCCTTATTCCCTTTCCTCCTAACCAGATGTTCAAACCAGGTTACAGATACCTTAACTAATCGAATATATGGGCTATATTTCCGTTGTCCCTTTCAGCTACTCTGGGTAAGAAAATTTATGAGAGGAAGGTACCCAAGGACCTTAAAGTCAGGGAAAACAGACGAGTAAAAATAATGACATTTTCATTCATTTGTTCCTCCCATAAAAAAAGAAAAAAAGAACATGAATTAATAGAAGAATCAAGCCCAGATTGCAAGTGAAGACATCAATCCAGCCCCTAGAAAGAGTGCAAAATAAGAAGCTACTTGGAGCCTAAAATTGCATCTCATCCTCTTACTCAAGAAATCAGCCGCAATTAAGTCCACTAAAGCCATGTACACTAAAATTCCAGCAGATATAGAATCCAACGTGCCTTCAATGATTAGCGCTAACGGGCTATCGGGGTTGTAAAAGGAACAAATGCTGGTTCCAATCGCGATTCCCGTTGGGGTTGTGAAAGCAAAAAAGCAAGCCATTATTGTGGCGTGGAAGGTCCCGAATTGGGCCTGCGAGATGCATCCTCCGAGTGCAAATCCTTCGAAGAACTGGTGGAAGGATAGTGCGGCAATTAGGGGTCGTATCGTACATGGGCTTTGCGAAACTCCGAGTGAAAGCCCGATGATAATAGAATGTGACACAATCCCCAGTTCAAGGACCTGAAAAAGAAAAAGTAAAAGGATCAATACAACGTATAGAAGCCGGGTCTTTTAGCAACAGACCAAAAAGTTGTATTGCTGTTGCGTACGAGGAAAGGAGAAATGATAGCTGAAACAGAACAGGCAATAAGACTATAACCATAGTCCATAACGGAACTCACTACAAAAAGAAGTTTTGAATACAATAAGCATAGCTTTGAGCCTCCAATATTGGAGGCCACAAACAAGACAGAAGAAGAAAGATAAATTGACTATTTTTGCTTCAGACCAAGATAGGTTGATATATGCCGAGGCCAGGCCAACTGAGCATCTTAACACCCACTATTTTCTTGTCGCGAGGGGAACTTATCCATCACAGATTTAAGTCTGAACTGGGGCTAAATCATTTGCTGTGAGTTATGGGAATGAAATGGATTTGTTTGATATGGGAGTTCGTAAATAAGGGAAAACAAAATGATTATAAAGAAACTGGGGAGGGGATGGTTATATACCATCAGCTTTAGCTTAAAATAAGCTACATAACACTACTAAATGGTTGGGTTGACATATCCGTACAAGTCCTGGTTAATCAGAAGACCCAATTTAATGCCGACAAAAGCACATCAATTCCTATTACCAATTTCACTTCAAATAATGGGATACAAGGCAATAAATGGCAATGCTTGAAGTTACTTGCGATTTCTTGGGACTTTATATTCCCTTCCCCCTCTCAATGGTACAATTGGTTCCCCTAAAAAGAATGAACTGAAGAAGAGAACACAAGAAAACTCGAAAGAATCAGGAGGCAGCCAATTGTTTGTCCTGTCAATATCAAGGTCAGACAACCTTGACGCAAACAAATTCGGAAAATCCACAACACCCCAGAAATATTGACTGCTTGACTCACGAAGTCAAGCAATACTGGAACGGTCTACAAAATACTTAACTACTTACTTTTCTCCGACACAAACTGCAAAAGTGAATAACAAATTGTCCGAATCAAAAGAAGTAAAAGTTCATGCCCAGCATATGTTTTAGTCACTCTTTTTGATCGGAAGTCTTTTTTTCTGAAGTCAATCAACAAAAGATGCATACAACCTAAGGCCATTTCCGTGCGACTAACTCGGTGAAGTTTGAACCCTAACTTGTAGCAGAAGGCAAAACTCTGGATGCCACCTACGACCACATGCCTATGGAAGTAACCTATGCCAAAAGGATGATTTTGCAACGAGTAAAACCAGCAACTCATCTTGACTACAAGTTACGGATTCTCCATTCGTCACTAAGACATAACTTTGTCACGACCCTAGCCTGTCCCTGAAGGTGTTAGTCACAACAAAGCACCAGCGATCCTTATGTAAAGACATCTGGTTTTTGTCGTTATGTAATAAAATGGGGTTTTGCTTCCGCTAATCGTACTTGTGTCCCTTTTAGTCAATTGCTAATGAGACGTTTAACTTTGACAAAGAGTTGCTTAGGGAAGGCATAATAATGGCCGTCATTAACACATTAAACAAAACGATTAGACTAATGAGCTACGACAACCGGACAACGTGTCTTACTCACGTAGCTAGTACCACCTCCACGGTTCCACCCTCTATAAGAAAGCCCATATCGATTACCAAAAAAATGGTATGTAGGACAAGCATATTACTCGTATGAAAAACAGAAGATGTGAACACACGATGCTAGTGCTATCAAAATCTGATAAAATAAACCTTGACGTTCATAAATCAAAGAGGTGCTGTATGAACAACAAAAATTACAGTCAATGAAAAGCATAACAACTTAAATGGACGCTTCTCCAAAAATATAGTTTGATTAATGAGACATCAAATTTCACATTACCTGCGAAACGACAACATGCCGTACACCGCCCTCCTCTTCCCCATCGCCGAACCCGTGCGAATGCACATGTGATCCGTGAGAGTGCTGAGTCATGTGCCCCTCACATGCGTCCTTCCCATGGGAATGATTATGGCTATGGTGAGCAGCATGCGCATGTATCCCAACAATGTGCATTCCACCGCCTTCCTCTTCCCCAAACACCATGCCCCCATTACTATCCTTCACCTCCACAACCCCTGACTCAACCGATGATACCGAGTCAACCGAGTCAACCCGGGCGAGTTGACCAGCCCTCTGCTGCTTCTCCTGCTTCCTCTCATAGTACTGAGTCCCCACAAAATCCACAAGCAAAGTAGCCAAAGCGGACATCATTGTGAAAAACCCTGAAAATGGGAACTTTGACCAGGGGTATTCTGGTAAACACGGGTCTGTTAATGCTGATGTGGCATCCGGGAGCATGTGGACGAAGCCTGTGGCAAGGATGACGCCGGCAGCAAAGGCCTTGGCAGCGAAGAAGGTGTTGGAGTCTGTGCGCAGGAAGCGGCGATTCTTGCCTAATAAGGGAATGGCTACGCCTGCAACCCCGGCGGTGAGGATGGCGGCAATTGCCACCATTTTGAGGAGGAATGCGGTGGACTCATCACGGCATGCTTCTAACTCAGCGCTACCGGCACTGCCATGAGCACTGCCATGACAACTAGTGGTGGACATGGATAGGGAAAGATTCTGCAAAAAGGAGTCTTTTGAGGACCCCACAAAAAGAAAATTCCAAATGTTAGGACCGATGAATTTTTTTTCGCAATTACTCATTTTCTTCGGTAACACCAAATGCCAATTCTTGTTTCCAAATCATCTGGTTAGATCCCTCCCTTTGTAAACACTTACCATTTGTCAGGCTCGCCCAACATTTAAAACTTCTTCAGCCGAATTATGAATTAAGATCACAAAATCAGAGCTCTTTTGATCTACTAAGAGCAAGTCCAACTGAGTCATTTAGGCTGTAAGGCCACAACGTGGAAACTTTGCAGAGACTTCCGTTATAATGGATGGCTCCGCAATTTCTTATGCTATGCCAAAAAATGGCGAAGCCATCATTGGCACTTGGCACCAACTTTGGCTTAGTCCAATCTCCCACCATGACCACATCATCCAAGCCAACTTATTGGCATTGAAAAAGAGATGGGTGTAATCTAATGCTCCGGGTTTCAGATTGCGTCAAAATGGCATGAAACCGGCTCAACAACATTGCTATTTTTTGTCAAAGGCTTTTTGATAATATAGAAATACCAAAAAAGAAAAAGAAAAGAGAGAGACTTTGGTGGAATTGCTCTAATTAGGTTAAATCCACAGCAAATTCCTCGAGTCCTGGTGTTTATGTGCTTAATCTGGGGCAACAAGAACCAAAAAGGACCAAAAAAAGGAGTCTTCCTCAGGACCCAAAAAGTCCCATGTTTTAAAACCCATGAAAATTCTGCAATTATACTCTGCATGTGTGATCAGAAAACGTGGTGAAAGTAAATGGAAGGTCCTATGAACAATTCCTCAATTGCCCTTTTATTCCACTACTCTTTCCATGCAACAGAGAAATATAATTTCCAAACACTGAAACTCCAATTTTTTTTTCCGACCCACCAATAGCATTCAAATGCAAAATGAGCCCTATGCTCAACCAAGAAAAGAAAATCACCCCAAACAAAGAAGTCATTCCAAAAAAACACTAACACTCTGTTTGGAAACTATATGTAACCTATAGAAAAGAAAGGAAAAGAAAAAGAGAGGAAAATAGGAGAGAATTTACTATTCACTAAACTTAAAACTTTTACAGTATTTTCTTCTCACTTTCTCTTCCAACCAAACAATGAAAGGAAAAAAAATTTAATTTTCTTTTCTTTTCCTTTCCTTTCCGTAAGTTCCAAACAGAGCTTAAATGTTTTTTGAAATTAATAGAATACTACATCAAGATCACAAAAATGAAAGCTCTTGTAATCTCACTATGTTCAACTCCACACCAGAAATTTTGCTGACACAGAGAGCTAAATTTTTCCCCAATTCGAACCCTCGGAGTTCTTTTAACCCATTTCGAAAAAGCCAATCGAACGTTTCAAGCACCGAAATTGTTTTCAATTCCTCAAATTTTCACCCAATTCCTAAATTTTTTTTGACTTTGAGTCTTACCTGAGAAAAACCGAGTCTTTTTTCCAATTCCCCAAGAGCACAGCAGCGCCCAGATATCCTGAAAAATAAAAACAAAAACTCCTCAACAACGACTATATATATATACAGAGAGAGAGAGAGAGAGAGAGGGAGGGAGATGGGTATGGGAAATTGAACCTCAATGGATGACATGAAGGGGTTTGGTTAATCTGAGAGACAACACGTAATCTCGATATAGTAGGGTGATTGGTTGATCTGCGATGGGAATTGAGTGAATTCTACAGAGATTGCGTCAATATTGTAGAAGCGTTGGTGACATGAGCGGATCGATGTTACATATGTATGTGTACATGCAGTCGTAGGTGTCTGCAGGAGACACGCCAACGCCAGGAGAGAGAGAGAGACAGAGAGAGAAGATGGGAGGGAAGAAAATGTCGACATATTTGATAACTGGAGCGTATCGGTGGGAGGATAGATGAAAAACCCGCGACTTTTTGCAAGGGGTATGAGTGATAGTGACGACATATATATTTTTTAATTCGCTTCTCTCTCTCTCGTTCTGTTCATACAAGGATTGAGTATGACTTCATTTTAAAATTCTATTCCCGTACCATGTGGAATTCTGGACTGGACCGACCATCAAGTAAGGCTGTACAAAACCATGATTCTTCGTGGAAACAAAAATTAGGTGACTTATTAGAGCATCTCTAGTTTTAACCCATTTTAAGATTAAAAATTAAAAATGGGGTAAAAATTACAAAATTTTCTCTTCAATTTTTGACCCAAATTTTTTCTCATTTTGGGTTTTACCCATTTTTTTGCCCAAATCTGAGACAATTTTTGTCTTGACCTATTTCTCCAACGGCTAGTTAGAGAGAGAGAGAAAGAGGGAGATGTGTAAAATTTGGGTTTGATGGTTGGAGATGTGTTTACCCAAAATGAGTTTTTACCCAAAATTTGACTCAAATTTGAGCAAAAAATATGGGTGAAGACTGGAGATGCTCTTAGGCTCGGTTACAAAACACTTTCTTAAAAAATAAATATTTATTTCATATTTTCAAACTAAAAAATAATGTAAATGAAAAATAATTTTTGAATTTTTTTGCACCGTATAAAAGATCTCGATAAAATCTATCAAACAAGATCCATATTGGTAGGAAAATTATTTGCATAAATACGCCTTATTCATTTAGTAACTTTGGGTATTTTAGTTTTGGTAGTGGGTGGAGAGACAAATAGGGTAATGATTGGAGAGAGATAGAGAGAAATGGAATTAATAGTTGGAGAAATAGGGTAATGATTGAAAAAAAATATAAGATAATGATTGGAAAACAAAATTAAAACAAAGTAACTATGTTAAATGAACAAGGCCATTATTTTTGAGCTTGAAATTTCTTTCTTAAAAAATAAGTACTTATATTCAGTTCCGGAACGGGGCTTTACCTAAGGCCCCGTTCCGGAAACCTTCTTAAAAAATAAGCAGTTTATTTCACATTTTCAAACTCAAAAATAAAGTAAATGAAAAATAATTTTTCAATTTTTTTTGCATCGTATAAAAGATCTCATCGAGATCTTCCAAACAAGATCCATATTGCATATTTTTAGATTTTAATAAACTTATAATTTTTGAACTTGAAATTGCCTTCTTAAAAAATAAGGACTTATTTTTTGTTCCAGAATGGAGTCTTAGGATTGAAAAACAACTTTTTTCAAAAAAAATTATGAATTTCAATCAAAATTTTATACTTTTTCACTTTTTCGATTTCCCTCGTCAAAACGAATCAATAAGTCATAAAAATTTGACGCAAAACTAATAAATGCGAATTTTTTTGAATAAAAAAAATTTACTGTTTGACTTTTAAAGCCAACTACACAAACAATTTCAATGCATCTTGATCAATTAATTCCTTGTTAGTAAAAAAAAATTATCCGGGTTTAGATCTTGATTCCTGATGTGATTCTTTATGTGTTTCAACATGAAGACTTTGTAGAGTTTTATGGACGATCGGATTCGTTAATTTTACGGGTCTCAGTGTGCTCATTTTTCAAGCAAAAAATAAAATGGGATTTCTTACTTGGATGAAGGTTTATCAATGTTCACAATTTTACCATCAGTTTTTCAGGAGATAAATATACTCAATCGGATGGATACATTGTCCCAAGTTTTTTTTTTTTTGCATGGATGATAAGTACATTAATACTAACAAAATAAAGGGCTCGAATCATGCAAAAGGACCGATGTAAATCTCATTTTATGTCATATGAAACTGTATGAGAAAATCTTGATTCATAAAGTTGGAAACATGTTTCTAAGGAATTTACAAGTCGGGTTCTGACTAGCTAGCCGAACAGCTTCTAAGACGTTTGAGTTGCTATCTTCCATGACGTAGGGGCCGATGAGCCAATCAGGGACTACGCGAAGAAGTAACGGGAGGCCTTTAATGAAATTAAGAATTGTAGTGAGGAGTATGCGCTCGCAACTTTTAAAACTAGTTTGCTCATGCGAGGGAAACTGCGCAAAAACTTGAACATGTATCCAATCGATACACTGTTGAAGTTTGTTGGAGCGGATTGAGCAGCATGCCAGAGTTGAAGATGAGATGCTCCGAGAAGAGGGCAAGCTGCTGGTTGAGCAGTCAAAAAGCCCCGCGAATAAGGTTGCTCAGTTCGAGCAGAAGTCAAACAAGGAAAAGAAGGAGTATGGGCAGAACAAAAGGGAGAACAAACCACCTCCAAACCCAACGTCCTTCTTTGTTGTGAATGCAGCCTTAATTTAAGGATCCAATCTACAGGATTTTTTTCCGAATAAAGAATTGTATGTGGTTCAGATAGCCGACCAAGATGGAGACCCCAAAGCCGGGAGGGATCAGACCAATGAGCATTGCGATGATCACAAAGATTGGGACCACATGATCAAAAATTGCAAGGCTTATAAGAGGTTCCTTGAGGAGAAGGTGGTGGAGGATCACCTCAAGGACTTCATCTAAAATGCGCCAAGAGGCCAAAGGGTGGCCATGGACTTGGATTAAGATCAAGGCCTAAAGGGATAATTCAGATGATACATGAGTTGGTGATCCCGTATATTCGGAACAAAGTAAGGCTCTTGAGGAGACAGGCTGAACACAAGAAGCATGTCATGCAGCTCGACAAGAAGAGGGCAAGGATGGACAGTGGGTCATACCGCGCGATCAATTTTATGAACGAGGATCTAGCTGGGGTGCAACTCCCACACAACGACGCATTGATCGTTATCCTATGTGTGAGAAACTACGAGGTAAAAAAGATCTTGGTGGAAGCTATACAGAGATGATGTATTAGAAGGCTTTTAAGCATATGAGACTGACACAAGTTGAGGTTGTGGAATCCCCGCTTTATTTGCAAATGAAAGGACAAATAATACAAAGTTAAGATTAACAAGGTAAAAAATTCAAATTATCAAAAAGAGGAACGTGTACATCTATTCACCTTGTTTGTTTGTATTTTTGAAAGTTATTCTTGATGTAATGAGTGATAATGAGTGAAGAGAGATAGAGAAAAAAAATATTAAAAAACATGTGAAAAGAAAAATGAGATGAATTAAATTATGAACAAAAAAAGTGATTGTCTTTTAGAATCAATCAATTACCTTACCTTAAAACAGTAAGCTTTCCACATGATTGAAGTGACGACACCCTACCAAACATACGCTGTGTCAACCCCTGGGGAATGTCGACATTGTGGGGATATACTCCGTATTTTTTTTGTGTTTCTTTGATTTGTGCAAATTGAACTCTGGGGAGTAGCTAGCTATATTAATGGTCCGTTTGGATAGATGATTTGATTTTGAGTGGATATAAAAATATGGTGGATTTGATCGTAGATATAGAATAAAGAGTGATATATAAGAAGGATGGACCCACCTCTTAAGAAGGGTGAATTGTTAATCCAGTGTTTGAATTATTTTTTAAGGAGGAAGATATGGAAGGTGGATACGAGGAGATAAATTGTTAAATGACTTAATTGCCCCCAAGTTATTATTTTAATGGATGAATTGGATTAATTTTATTACAACTAGAATAAATAGATATTTATCATTAGTTGTGGGATAAAATAAATTCATTTTATGTTACAAATATTTAAACTTATTATTTATTAGGAAAAAATATTATTTTCAAATAAAACAAAAAAAAAAAAAGCAAGTGAAAAGTGAATTTTTTTTTTTTAATTTGTGCACCCTTGAATCATTGGATGGTTTGCTCTAATTCTTTGTGCCCCATTTTCTCTAGCAAGTGGCACTACACTGGATAATAAACTGTTCTTGATTACATAGACAGTCTCTCTTCTGGATTAAAAAGAAGGAAAAGACAAGAAAAAACAAAACTCTCTTCTCTCACACAGTATATCGCCGTCTCTCTCTCTCTCTAACCACACCGATTCACTCCCGTCTTGATTACCCTCCAAATCCCATACCGATCTCACTCACAAATTCCGGCGAGTCTAGATTCCAGCGAGGTTTGCACATTCTGGCCATTTCTCGGTGAAAATCAGGTAACTTCCATTGCGTTTTCTAGTAGAAATCAATTGGGTCTGTGTTGTATATTCTGGTAGAAATCATTGGAGCTCCTTCAGAGTTGTGATTGGCGTTAATGGAAGAGAAATTGTAGGGGTAGTTCAGTAATCTACCAACCCCGCATAACCAACGACAGGGGGTACCCCTGTGGTTCTTAATCCACCCGCAGGTGGATATGTAATCCAAAGTCGCCTCTAATTCGGCTTCCTTTTTTGCCAGCCAAAGACCGGAGAAGAGGAAGGGTGGGATTTGCAATCCGACCGCGTGGTATATCCGGGGGCTAATCCCCCATCCAAACAGCCCGTAAAGGGCAAAGTCCACTTTGACCCTCTGTAGTTATCGTCATGTGCGGATACCCCCCTTATGATTCAATACTGACCACATGTACGCTTACCTGTGGTTTTGAAAATGTGCGGATAGACCTCTTGCCGTCATGTTTTTCATCCATATTAACAGTCACAACATTAAAAGACCGATATACCCTCATCATGTCCCTTAATTCTTCTTCTTTTTTAAATCTAACCACACCATTTTCTATACCAAAAATTGAATCCAAACTGTTGATATTGTAAATTTTGATAAGTACTACATCTATGCCAAAATTTAAGTCAATCAAAAAATGAAAAGCTCATGGTTGAATCGATTTTGTTATGAAATTAAAATTTCAAATTTGAATTTACTAAAAATTAGATCACTGGCTTATTGATTCCTGATCTATATAATTTTTTACAGAGATACTCTATTCTTTATTTAATACATTATGTACGACTCAGATTACATTCTAGAGACATGTGAGATACACATTCGTTAATATGGATGGAAAACATGACGACAAGGGATCTATTCACACATTTTCAAAACTACAGGTAGATTATATGGTCAGTTTTGAATTATGAGGGAGGTATCTGTACATAGCGATAACCAAGGGGGTCAACGTAGACTTTGCGCTATATTAAAAAGCAGGGGTAAATTGAATAATTAGTGCATATACATCGACGGACCAGCAAGAATACACTTACATCCCCTTTCAATGGTAACTATTGGTAAGAAAGGGTCATGCGACTGGAAAAAACACAAAAAAGGAAGGTAAATTATAGTAACCCTTACCGTAGGCTATGTTTGGATAATCGGAATCTTAGAAATGGGAACATGATTACTAGGAATCAAACTCCTAGAAATTTTCTTGAGTAGGAATAGGAATATAATTTCTAGGAAATAAATTCCTACAAATATACTAATACTTAAGTAATTTCATTATGGTGTTTGAATTCTTTAGCAGGAACCAATTATTTTAGATTTTTTTTGATAGGCAAAAGCAAATTTAATTAATCAATGTAGATGAGATACATATACAAAGATTAAAAAGGGAAAGAGACTAGCTAGGCATCACAAACTAAGACTAGCTAGGCATCACAAACCATACCTATGGAAATGGCAATCATATGCCGCTCAAAACCCCAAAAGAAAGCAGGAGAGGATAGCAAGGAGCCAACCTCCAGCCCAATACAACACAAGGAAAAGACCCTCCAATTCCAGTATTACAATCTGAAAATTTTCACCAAAGCAGAACGAAAAAATAAACACCAAGAAACTCCAAGCAGCTCCACCTATTGGGAATACAACAGAAAATTAAGGACCATAGCAGTTTGAGCCAATATCACTTCGAGCAGCATCAACAATCAAAGCAAAAACATCCAAGCAACTTCGTTTAGATCTCCGAATCCAGCAGCGTAGGGACTTTGATAGCATGAAAGCAGGAGCAATTCTTCAAGTTAGTATACCAGGAGCAACACCAAAAAGTGTGGGAGTCCAGAATATCAGCATCATTGAGGCATCGTCCCCGCATATGAGTTTTCCAGGCCATCTGTTTAGAATTCAGCACTACAAGTTAACAAAATAGCTTGGCATAGTGAATTTTGTTGCAGCAAAACAAGTATCCAGTAGCACAACACCTAGACTAGGACATCACAATGAACTGAAAAAAAAAAACCCATAGAAACAGGGAGGACTCTTAAACCATTGAAGAGACTGAAAAAAGATACAAGACACCAAAAAGAGACCCACACCAGTAAAGACCACAACTATGTAGCTGACTCAAAGTCCCAAAACACATGTGACAGACCAAAGGATCCTTCCAGTACCCCATGGTAATCTAAGATTCCTGACGCAATCAATAAAAGAAAGAAAATGCTGACTTTGATAAATTTCTAAAATTACATATTAGATTTTCACACAATTTGGGAATGTGATTTCTAGTTGGATGTATCGTAAGAATCACATTCTTATCCTGTCATTTCCAAACATCGGAATCATGGAAGTATGTCATCACATCAATTCTTCTAAGAAATTCTAGCCATCCAAACTGAGCCAAATAACTAAAAGAAGGGAGGAATATTGACAAGAAAAAAAAGATACGAAAACAAAAGATGGATTTTCATTGATTTGTTTTTTGTATCCCCCAAATCTCACCATGGTAAGAAATTTCAATCTTTTCTTTTCTCTTCCTTTTTCACAGTATATCCAAAGTCTATGTGAAGAGTTTAACATAGAAAAGCAAATTAATGCCTAGTTTGGATACCTATTTGAAAAAAAAATTCCAACTCAAAAAATACTCATTATCCCTACTTTCAATTATTAATCTCATTTCTCTCTCTCTTCTCTCCAATCATTATTCTCATTTCTCTTTCTATTTCTCTTTCTATTTCTCTCTACTCATTACCTCTATCTCTAATCATTACTCTATTTTTTTCTCTCCACTCATTATCCAAAAATCAAACCCAAAAATTTTCAAAACATCATCTAAACAAAGGCATAAATATACACAATAATGGAAAAAGTAACTAGTACAAAAAGCTAAATTCATTTCTTTGAATATAGTGAGTGTGTGTGTCTATATACATACATACATACATATATATACATATACATATATATATATATATGTATATATATATATATATATATACACATCATTTCAGTCGGCAATTATATATTTATGATACAATTAAGTCAATCCCGCAAAAATAATGTATTGATTTGTGTATATGTCTACAAGTGGTAGAATATATAGTACTCGTTCATCTCAACTACACGATTCAGCAATGACATAGTGAGTCCAGTAGCGCATGTGAGATCCACCCCACCCCACCCCACGCTACAACGGTAGTACTCTTCTTCTATCTTCTGGTTCCGCATGCTCAAACTCAGGCTCAATAAATTGTCAAGCAACAGAAATTAGAGCGGCAAAAATATATATATACCCCTTTATTTGAACGTGGTAAAATGGAACAACCTGTATAAATACAACTAATTAAAGAGACAATTGTATAAACAATTTCAAACTCTACAACACAAAACAAAAAGAATAAAAGAATGCTAATAATTTAAAAAAAAAAAAAAAGATTTGAAAAACAAGCTAGGCAAAAACTAAAGAGCACGTACACTAGCTAGAATATCTTCTCACTCACTGAATCTTTATGTCCTTGAGCTAAATGAATCTTGGAATTGGTGAGAGAGAAGAGGGAATTAGCAGGCACCTTTTAGATCATCTCCTTGCTTTTGCTGGACAGTGTCACATCCTCTTCCATCAGTATTTTGTCCCTGCAATTTAACTCATAATAAAATTTTCTTGTAGTTTTAACAAGAAAATGAAAGCTACCTATTTAACAATGCTTAAATGAGTCATACAAGAAAAATTACTTTCTATCATTTCCATGCTAATCAAACACCAAAAAAATGCCCTTCTCTCTCTCTCTCTCTCTCTCTCTCTCTCTCTCTCTCTCATTTTGTATCACTATGACTCTAATCAAATGGACCCCAAAGTTGGAATCATCATCATCATCTTCTTCTTCTTCTTCTTCTTCTTTTATTTTTATTTTTTAAATTTTTTTTGCAGTTTATAGCTAGACACATAAGAAATCAGATCAAAGTCCTTTATATGGAGGAGGCCTATATGTTGAAGGAAGCCAAGTGGAATCTGGTGATCCGAATGTGGGGCGAATCAGCCGCCATGTCCCGGAGAGAATCAGATAATTTTATGTTTGATTAGTTCTTTAATACAAACACAAAAAGTGCACAACTCTGATTTCCATCGACTGATGCTGCATGATGCATTAACATCAGCTAAGATGTTTACCCAAAACTATTTCTACTACTATAATACAAAAGTGAGGATTAATTGATGGTTTCTCCTGCAATCTAAAATTAAATTGTATAACAATACCAGGACTGACCATGTTTGGTTAAATTGTGTCTTAGAAAGAGATCGATGCAACATAAACATTTATCTCGAAGTATTGAAAACAACCAACCAACAATAGTAGTGGAGAAAATTAAAACACTTCAAAATTAATTTTGTCACTCTTGTGAGTAAAAAGGAATATGAATATAGGAGAAGGTCGTGTGATAAATCATATTAATCAAGGTGATGTAATATTATTTCCATTTCTTTAATCTTAGTAACTTCAATGGGTAAAGTTCAGTCTACACCAGCTTATGTTCTTATCATGTAAAAACAGCACTATTAGAGTCTTTTAGTAAAAATTCCAAATTTCAAACCCCCTTGTAACTGAAAAAATGTGTAAATAGGGCCTCAACGATTGCAATAAATTTGTAGCTAAATAAAAAGTTTTCTATAATTGATTAACCCATTTTTGTGCATCATAAAAAAAGAATTTAAAATGCAAACCTTGACTCGATTAATTCTTTCGAATCGACTGCAATCGCGTGCTGCTTTTCATTGTATATTCCGACGAGTGGCTTCATATCGACGTAAACTTGCTTAGGATCATTAACCACCATTGCCATCGAGGAAGAAGCTTCCATATCTATCTTAACCCCAACGTTATCATAACATCCAAGATCCATATACAAGGGATCTTGGCCTTGAAATCTCCCATCATAATCAACTGCTTGAACATGCATAGGATTATAAACACACAAAGCATCAACATCAACAAACCCGCTATCTCCACCCGCCAAACTAGGGTTTCCCATTTTACGTGCCCTTTCAGCCCGGGCACGGTATATGGCCAACTGCCCAAGCACTAGTTCAAACTCGGCTTTGCACTGCTCGATCTGACGTTCGAGTTCACGAATGATCTGGTAGCACCCGCCCACCGGTTCAATGGCCCGTACGTTGGCCTGAACAACCATCGATTTCGCTGCGGCATGTTGCTGCGAAGGCTGCACCATCCGGAGCAACTTCAAGAAGTTACAAACCCCAAACAACTTCTGGACGTTGCCGAAATTTTTCGGTTGGGTGGGTGGGAAGTGTGGGGCCATAGGGCAGTCCGGTGCACATCTTCTCCGTTGGTATTTGCATGCGGCACAAGCTTGTGATGCAGAAGAACTACTGCTCCCTGGACTAATAAACCTAGTTGTATTGGTATTGGTATTGGGAATGGTGGGGTTTGTATTTATGGGTGTGCTTGTATTTGTGTTGCTCATTTTTAGGGATTTTGGCAGTGAGAGATCGAGAATCTTACCCTTTTAAGTGCCGAGTAATTTTCCTATGTTTTCTCTCAACAGGGAGCTTGCATTTATATATAGAGGAGTGGAGACACAGAATGAATTGCACTTGGTATGTGGTGAGAGAAACGTGGGACGTGGGTTTGGTATAGGTCTAAATGATTTGTGTGTGGGGACTGGGAAGTTTCGTTATTGCTTGAGTAATTATTTGGCGATTCTCGAGTATCACGCGGTGTTGCTTACACGGTATCCTCAACTATTTACGTAGTAACAAATTATCATTCGCTTTTGTTGGAGAAATTTTTCGGTGCCTGGTGGGCATATCCCACGTGGTATCCGCTCGAAATTTTTCGGATTGAAACACTCTCTCTCCTTTCACCCCAACACTTTCTCTCTCTCTCTCTCTCTCTCTCTCTCTCTCTCTCTTATTCAGAGCCGTCCAAAAACGCAATAGACGGCTCGGATGCGCCGATCGGGCACCATGTGATACCCACCTGGCACTGGATTTTTTTTTCTTTTGTTGGATAGTTGATAGATAAAAAGTGACCCATAGTGTGTAATGATGATCTTTTATTTGTGGATAGTTCTAGATAGCAATGCCAAATGGTACTCCCCGGAGTACCCAATAATTTACCTTTCTTTTAGTGGAAGTTTCTTTCCATTTTTGAAGGGAAAAAAAAGGAGTCATTTATCAAGGCGTGGGATAATTGTCATTAGTTGGATTGTGAATGTGTTGGGACGAGGAGTCTTGAAAGTTATAACCGTCAATTGTACTATGTCATGTGTTAAAGGTTGATGTTGTCTTTTGACCACCTATGATTTTTTAGGAATACAGGCATCAGAATAGATGACAATTTAAGAAGGTTTGGAAAGTCTGATGAGATAAGTATTGATTTTTTTCCTCCAAAGGGAGATATGTATAATGTTTGTTAAGGGAAATGAAGAGACAAGTCTGCTAGGTCTATGAAAAAAGGAAATTGTGATAAAAAACGTGATATGCCTCTCCAATGATGGACCGAGTAGCAGATGAGACCAGACGACTTTCCTATTCAAGTTTTAAAATTTCTTTAGAATCGTAGGTATTTTTTGTTCTAAAAACGTTAAAATCATATATGTTCGTCCACCCAACATTTTAAAAGAAAATCTAACATCCGTCCATTCATGATTTTTTTTTCCCAAAAGTTGCATAACCTTTCTCTTAAAATTGTATGCATCTAGGAGTATAAAAAAAAATTATTAATATTAGGTTTAATATTTTATCTTTTGAAATAGCTATGGGGTACAATATTATATGCATCTACTATTACACGTGTCTATGTTTTTATGGTTTCATAGCTCGATCTAAAATATCTATGATAATTTTTAGTACTAATATGTACCTCTTAGGCCATCCATAGTAGTATGATCAAAAAAGGATAACTAAAAGTTGACACATCAGCTTTTGATTATTCACTAAAGAGGTTGTTAAGTTTAATAATGTTGAGCTTCACAATGGTCACTTCTAGTCCATAACCAAAATAAGGGTCTACTACAATTTCACACTCTCTCCCCCTCTGTTTCCTGCCATTCACTTTCCTCAATTTATGTTTTTTTGGCAAAAATATATTGATTCCATCTCTTAATTTTGGAAAAAAAATCGGTGACTTTCTTCCCTCCTACTATGAATTTTTTTTGGGGAAAAAAATTGAAACGGAAAAAAAGAGTGAAATATCTTAATCCGGCGATGATAGGTTAAATTGTAGATGATCGAGAGATATGAGCTTTACTTTTTGAGGAAAAGAAAGAGAAATAGTTTGTGGGTTAAGTAACGAAAATATAGAGTAGGCGAAGAAGAGAAGAAAAAAATACCAATTGAAACACGCATGTATACAAAATTTGGAACTAATTAACTTAAGTTGTGTGTAGTCCACAAATTTTGATTATTGAAAAAGGTTGTTAGTTTTGGTTATTCAAAGCCCAAAATTTGATTATTTTTAAGGATGTTGCTAAGTTTGATTATACCATTGTGAGTCATCTTTTGTACCAACATTGTTAACTTTAAAAACAATTGGCTTTTGATTATACCACTGTGGATGGCCTTAAAGCATCCACAGTGGAATAATCAAAAGTGGATAATCAAAAGTTGGCACATCATCTTTTGTGACGTTGTGACATAGAAAATAATTTTTTTAAAATAGTTTTCAAACTAATAAAAATAGGTTATTGGAAAAAGAGAGACTAGTTTTTTTGAAAACTTTGATTAAAAAAAACAGTTTTTGAATAGAAAAAGTTTTTTCTTTCAAAAGAACAGTTTTTGACAAAATGTTTTAATAAAAAAAACTGTTTTGAAATAAAATTGTTTAAAAAAAAGTTGGGAAAAAAAATTTTAATAAAAAAATGCATAAAAAAACTGTTTTTGAGAAGAAAAAAAACTGTTTTTAAAAGTATTTTTGTTATAAACATGTTGAAAATGGAAGAAAGAAGGTTTTTGTGTAATGATGGTATACTTGATTGAGAAAATGTGAAGACAATTAAATTTGATTATTGGCAAAAAGTTGGTAATTTTGATTATCCAATGGCCAAAATTTGATGAGTTGCTAAGATATTTATAAGTTTGATTATTCCAATGTGAGCTCTTTTTGAGCAAATGTTGCTAATCTTATAAACCTTTTTGTTTTAATTATACCACTGTGGATGTTCTTATTGAGAGTAAACATCTAATTCTCCATAGATCTAGAATCATCCATAATATTGTCCTTAGCTTAGCTTAGGATTTATGTCATCATTTCTTATTCTTTTAATCTTTGTAACAATTTCAAGGATTAATAAAAAAATTTGCCTTTCAAAAAAAAAAAAAAGAATAGAGAATCCTAAAGAAGTACTTCAGAAGGTTATAAAGTATTATAGAATAGTGAAAACCTCTCTAGAAGAATGCAGAATAATTTATATTATAAAACAGAGCGGTTACAGTTGAAAATGTTAAGACATTTAAATGAGAGCAATCTCTACAACTGTTCGATCACTTCATGTTACACTTATAGCCATCGGATTATTTCTTTTTTAAAAGATACATAGAATATTTTCCTAATAATTTTATATTTTTCTATGGCCTCACTTTTTAGCCAATGTATCTCTATGTAAAATAATATTCTCTTATATCTCTATATAAAATAATGTTGCCTTATATCAAATAGAAAAATATTTTGAAATAGTAACTAACGCTTAGTGGAGATTTTACAATAATCCTGAGAGCAGTCGGGTAATACGGGCAATTTATTTAAGTTGATATTATGATACATTTCGACGTGTCGGCTTCCGCTAGTCTAAAGTCTAAACTATTTTAGGACGGTTTTAAAATGTTGAAAAATGTTATATATCTTTTGGAAGGTTCTAGAAGGAAGTTAGACAGTTAAATTCTAAAGAATTCTGGAATGTTCTACAAGATTGTAGAAAACTCGACTATATGCTAGACTTGTGTAGAGAGTTTTGGAATATTGTTAAGATGTGAAGAATGAAAGATATTTTCTTGGAGGATTCTAAAAGGAGAATGTAGACCATTACATGAAAATAATCATAGCCGTTTATTTAGGAGGTGGATATATAGTTATAAAAAAAAATGTGCTCTTTGTGAGTGTGCGCAAACTATTGTACAAGGGTTGTTGGACCAATAAAAGAAAAATATTTTTAATGTGTCTAAACTCAACACTTTTCAACCCTTGCCCATAAAAACTACTTTTCATAAGAATAGTATTTCTATGATAACATTGGGGTTAAGGTGGATATGAAAGCTTCTTCTTCGTCGACGATAGTTGTGAATCATGATCCTAAGCAAATTTTCATCGATGAATTAGAAGATATCAAGCCACTCGTTGGAATATACTATGAAAAGCAGTAGGCGATTGCATTGATTCGAAAGAATTAATCGAGTCAAGGTTTGCATTATTCTCCCTATTTTTTTTTAATGTTTTCAAGATGCACAAAAATAGTTTGGAAGTTTTTTCCGTGTGAGATCAATTATAGATAACTTTTTATTCCATTCTAGAATAATGGGATGGTAACTACAAATTTATTGCAATGTTAAGGCCCTAATTACATATTTTAACAGTTCTGATATTTTGAAGGGTGTTTGAAATTTCAAATTTTTACTAAAGAATTCAATAGTTTTTATATGATATATGAAACAAAAGCTGGTGTAATGTATTGTGATTAAGTTTGCTAGACTGAACTTTGACCAACTGAAGTTACTAAGATCAAAGAAATGGAAACTATATTACATCAAAAAATAAAAATCACTGTTATGCTCCTTATTTCCTAATACTGCTATTTCCACTTTCCAATCTTTCATTTAGTGTATTTCACTAACTATCATATATTATTAAAATTCTAGTTTTCATGCAAATATTCAAAGGATTCACTAATTTCGTTGATTAACAAGATTAATCACATTAGTGTTGGTGTCGGTGTCGGTGACCTTCATATTCATATTCCTTTTTACTCACAAAAGTAACAAACTTTTGAAGTGTCGCAATTTTCTCCATTACGGTTGTTGGTCACTTTCAATACTTCGAGAAAGATGTTTATGTTGCATCTCCATTCTAAGATGCAATTTAATAAGTTTAATGTTGTAGATCCTACAGTGTTTGATTAATTATATGTTAACCAAACACGATTGGTCCTGATAGTGTTATACAAATTTAATACTCCTATTAGATTATAAGTTGATGCAATCTTACCTGGCCCACCTTGGCCTAGCCTTGTTCTCCTAAGCTTTAGTGGCTTTTGAAAGTTTTGTCCTTATTTGAACCAAGGTTTTCTCCCAGGAAGTCGAACGATTCATTCGATATGATAAGTATCCTAAAACATCTAAATGTGCGTAGCCTAACAACGAGGCATGCTATCTCTGGACCAGAACAGTCCCCTCTTTGGCTAACGGTGTAACGACCCTGATTTTTGGTAAATAAAAATTTCGTTAAATATTTAAATTTTATTTTAATTACTTGGATTACTACTAAAAATTTCTTTTTAATTTTAATAATCCGTCATAATTAGATTTGAGACTTATAAAATTATATCTTTCACGCCGAGCAATGTAGTCATTTTTCTAAAGACAAGTATGCTTATAAAACCACTTGTATATTTTCCTAACGAGTTAAATAAAATCTTTAAATCATATTTCTTGGCTAGAAATCTTACTTGGCAAGTAGAGTTAGTTTCCAACCGATTAGTTGGAGGAACCGGACCACCGATTCACCTAGTTACAATTCCCTAACCCTAGATGAACCTTTTTGACCGTCTTTGAACCTTATGAAACCCTCCAAACCCTATTGAACCATTAGACTATAGGAGTAATCATTTTATTCCTATGTTTAGTCATTTCACTTTACCTAGCATCATTACTTACCCTACCTATTGGATAATAAAGGCAAGGGAAAACTTTACCTTTGGTCCATAAATGTTAGGGAAAATATTATCCCTTGGACAATAGATTCCCATGACTAGTCATATCAAATTATAACCAATATTCCTTTACCCCTTGGTCCATAATTGTTAGGGGAATTTTTGTCTCTTGGTTATTAGACCGTTGACTTGCCAAAATGCATGACAAGACAAGTCATACAAAGAATTCCATCATTTTGCTTCCAAAAGAAGCAAGACTAGCCATGCATGCATGCACACCTATGTCCTAAGCCTAACTATCATAGGTTTTACTTTCCTAGATGAATATATACATGTACTTTATATATATATATATATATATATATATATATATATATATATATATACCTAGGAGAGAGAGAGAGAGAGAGTGAGGTGGAGTGTGTGCTTGTGTTTTGATTACTTACACAAGCAACCTTTATAGCCTTAAGCCTATTTTTGACCATGCCAACCCATTCTAGTCTTCCAAAGTACAAAGCTAGCCCATGATTATGTTCTTTCTTGCAAGCAACCTCATTCTAGGATTTGACAAGCCTTAAAACCCTTCATGATAACCTAGATTTGGCCTAGAATGGAAATGACTAGTGAAGGAAGGCTAGAATTTGATTGAAGGCTTGAAATGACCACTCAATGGAACAAATCCATGGGAGAGAGAGAGAGAGATATGGCCGGCCATAAGGAGGGAGAGGGAACCAAGACTTTTGCCTATTAATAGCAAGCTCACTTCAAGTTTCAACTCACACCTTCACTTACTCTCACTTCTCTCTAGAAACCATTTCTGTTTTTCCAGGCAGCCTACTGCCCTTTGAAAATCCTCAGTTTTCTCCCTCTTAAGTTAGTTTTTAGAACCAACTCCCTTCGGGAAAGTTGTAGAGCACTTCGAAACCTTCAAGTTAGACCCAAGAACCATCCCAATTGGTGAAGAAATGACAAAGATATTCACTTTGTTTGGTTGAGGTTTTAGAAAGTTATTTTTGAGAGTTGAGTGGGAATGAGTGGAGAGAGATAGAGAGAGAAATTTATTGAAAACTGTGCCGAGAGTAAAAGTTACTCTCAAAATGGTGAACCAAGCGGAGTGATTGGCATCCGAAGTTTAGTAAAAATCTCGGATTTTCATTTTCAGACAGCATACTGTCTCCTCCTTTATCATCATTTTTCTCCTACCTAAAGTAGTTTCTAGGATCAACCTTCTTCACGAAAGTCGTAGAGCACTTCGAGAGCTTCAATCTCGACCCAAGAACGATCATATTCGGGCAAATATTGACCGAGTTACTGCCATCCAAAGTTTGGTCCAGATTTGCGAGTTTCACCACCCGTAGAAAACTTCCAACTAGCTTATTCGGCCCCGACTAGTTTCGGATCAAGGTAGATTTTCTCTACTCACTTCCCTAAGTATAAGTAGAATCCCTAGTTTACTAACTCTACGTACAAAATCGTATGTTGGAAAGTAAAATGTCCGTAAGTTCAAAATATAACTTTCTTAATCGTTTTCTCTAGAGTAGATAATGTTATCTATTGTTTATAACATTGGAATGCATGATGGTTAACGAACTTATTTTCGCTAATGGCATGTTGGAATACTCGACTATTAACTCCGAATAAACATATGTTGTATTGAATTTCTCAAAAAGTAAGATAGAACGATTTTCGAAAGATAAGATTTCAACGCTTGAATTGAAGTATTCATATTTTGATCTTTTCGAGCATGCTTAGTAATATTGAGTTGAATGATCTTGCTAGTATAGTTTCAATGAATGAGTTATGCTTATTTTTGTGAAAAGTCCTACCGCGGAGTCTATGCATGAAAACGTGACACGGAAATCGAGAAAGTTAGAAACATGACACTTAGGGTGTGGTTAACGAAAATGCGTGTTTTGAAAAGATGAAATGTTTTGGAAACCGCAATGTGGGCGGACATGGTAGCCCATTGTGTGGTGTGTGTTTTGTGTGCCAATGGGAACCCGGCGCGGCGGAACCATTGTGAGGATACTTGGGAACCCGGCGCGGCGGAATCAAGGTTGGGTGTGTAGCTTGGTTATCCGCGGTACGAAGCCAATGCAAATATTTTTGTGTGCCAATGGGAACCCGGCGCGGCGGAACCATTGTGAGGATACTTGGGAACCCGGCGCGGCGGAACCAAGGTTGGGTGTGTAGCTTGGTTATCCGCGGTACGGAGCCAATGCAAATGATTTTAAAAAGGTTGGGTGTGTAGCTTGGTTATCCGCGGTACGGAGCCAATGCAAATGGTTTTTGAAAGGTTGTTTTGTAAATGAAATTGTTGACACAGTCTACGATGAGTCGCGTAGGAGAAACCCAGAAATCTTGGACACCAACAATAGATGATTAATAAATGTGGATGTGTCATTGATTAACTGTGTATATACTTATCATGTGGAAATTAATGTTGTATTATAGCTTTGTTTATAAGTTATGGGTTAGAGAGTATGGGATTACTCTGCTGAGCTTTCGTAGCTCACGGTATTGCCTTTTTGGTGACCCTGACATATTATATGGGTGGCGACGCCGGTATAATGTGTCAGATTTTGTAGATGATCAGGGTAAGCAGATCACCGTGGAGGCTTTTGGAGCTGAGGAGCTGGCAAAGACGGAGGAGCAGGAGGAGCTGTAGATAGGAACCCTAGTCTACCCTCCTTTTGTTTAATAAAGTACTCTTTGGGAGAGTTATGTTGTAATATTGAGCCAGATTCTATTTAGATTTCAATGAAAATGCCTTCTTTAACGTACCCAAAATTGGGGGCGTTACAAACGGTCAAAAAATAGATCTCGATAACCCTAATCTTGACCAAACAACCAGCATATATTTCGAAACCGCCAAACTAAGATCAGCTCCAATAGATGTACTCATTTCATCATTTCTAAGTGACCTGCTAAGATTCGTCGCAATCCGAGAATGTTTTATCATTGCATCGTCATCAGCTTTTGCCGGTTACCAATAAATTGCCCGATTTGAACTCAGAAGTTATTGCTTATTCTAGTGGGAACTCGTAGTAAAAAGGGGGTTCTATTTTTTCAATTTTGTGTACATAGTGTTCATGGCCTCACTCCCTACAAGCAATTATACTCCAAAAAGCAGTTTCTCTATTTAGAGAAGTGCCAAAAGAATCGATTTATGCAGATTGAATGATTCCTGGTACAAAGTTCGCTCCCCTGAGAGTCCAACATGAAGAAACAAGACCGATCATAATGACAGTACAGGTTCGATATCCAATTTTAGTACCCATTTCCTTCATTCAGGTGGTGGGCTCTTCATTTCAGCCAACTCTGGTGAGAATCAGAATCGAGAATGAAATTTTTTCTCTCTCGTGCACGATGCAAACTGCAAAGGCATGTCTTTGTCCTCATGCGGATCAACTGCTAGGAAGTTGAGCACTATTGAAGCTAACTCATCTTGATGTTTAGTGTATTCATGATCTGCTCCTTCTATGATGTGTAATTTGGTGTTAGATATGTACTTGAAGAATTCCTTGGCATCTTCGACTGGTACCATTTCATCCATAGAACCGTGAACAGTCAAAACCCTGTAAGTAATAACTGAAGCATCAAAAAATATATAAAAATTTTAAACAAATATTCTTTGACAAGCCAAAACAGGCAATCAAAAGTGTAATCTCTTTGAAGTCCTTGCATCAAAAGCTACTGAGAGAGAGAGGAAAAGGATAATAAAAGATAAGGTTATTAGAAATTACAATACTAACCTGCAAGAATGTGGTATTGATAGACATGCTGCATGCGTATCAGTTGTTAGGCGATCCATCAAACTTTCTTCAGTCACACAATACTCCACCTTCCCTAGCAAACAGGCCAAATGAGAAATAAACTTATTTGAGAATCTAATTCTTCAAAGTTGGTAATTATTTAAATGAGGCCTCAACTAGAAATAAGGAAGTACAACAGAACAACCAATATTTCCAACATAAATTTATCAGTAACACAGGGTAAAAGAGTGTAGACCAGCAGCCGTACAATAGCAGAATAATCACGAAGTTAAGGACAAAACATATAGATTGATGACTTATTACATTTGAAAGCTCACCCCTTCTATTCTTAACATCAATGAATCCATGTTGCTTGATTCGTTCTAGAAAGTCTTTACCCAACCGACCTTCTATGCCTCTCTTCAAATCAAAGCGGCCAGAAATATTAACAACGTTGCAAACATCATTATACATCGAAGCATACAAGAGCACCACATTTCCTCCTGCAAAAAATTGATTCGTTTCAGCAAGATTTTGTCATCCACAAATGATTAAAAAGGACAATTCTTTATTTGCTTGAAGCAATCATGTAATTATCCAGAATTTAATGCGACTGAGAAATACATAAAGCACCAAAGGTTTTATGAATGGATGCTTCCTGCAGAATTCCCTGTCACAGGATTAACTGCATGTGTCCTCATAAGAGGTACATATTCGTGATGTTATCGGGAAGATTGACTTCTCGGGAAAAACAAAAGCAAAAAAACTGTCACAGGCAAGATTGAAGTTTTTACATGAAAAATCTTTAGTCCTTATAACCAAAAGCAGAGCATCAATAAAGTTAAGCGATTATTCCATGTAAGTTCTTCACTTAGAATTTGGACAGACCTTAGTACTAACCATTCTCAGAATCTTTTCATGAGGTCCCATTTCCACAACAATAGAAACATAATTCTGTAAAATAGGATTGGCCTAGTGGTCAAGGCTTGAGTCTTAAGAGTTTGCTCCCTCCTAGCTCTCAAGGTCGGAAACTCCAAGGTGCTATCAACTCTTATGGAGCCAATCCATACCGGGCTTTGCCCCAGCTTTAATCAGACTCCTTGCGAGTGGACGGTGGGGATTGGATCCCTAGTTTAGTTGAGGTTCGCGTAAGTTGGGCTGGACACCCCAAGTTATATATAAAAAAAAGTATTTTTTTTAACTCATTAAGTACATTCAATCTTAGAATCACGATAACATGATGGAAAGCAGGGTTAGCCACTTTGTCTGTCGGCATTTTCAACAGTATTAGAGATATTACCGCTACTATAAATTACCAATGTCAGAACCATAATGATAATCAGCCGGTACAGTATTATAGTCGCAAACACATACAAATTACAAACTATGTAAAGCAGCAGCATACCTTTACTATGGCCAACGATTGCAGCTATTGAACGTTTCTCCCCCAAAATGTATTGGACTACAGCACGTAAATCATCAGTTTCTCTGTGGTAGCTTCCATACCGAAACACACCTTCACTTTCTCTGATGGTAAGAAAAAACAAAAAACATAAATTCTAGTTGAATTAGTAACAAATTTCTTTTTCCGGACTTTGCTTCCAACAACTTACCCATTGCCAGCAAAGTCAAAGCGGAAGGCACTGATACCTTCTTTTTCTAGAGCAACAGCAAGATTTGTCATAGGAATGCGGTCCTGAAAATATGAGATGAAAAGGTCCACAAAATCAATTCGACCCTAATTTCTGAAAAGATGTTATGGCACTGAGTCAGCAGATTCATATATGGGAAATGCCAACTAAAAACAGTAAGATATCACGAACTTGTACAGATATTTGTCAAATATCAGATTAATACCAAGTGATATACGCTGTGTTAAGATCCAAAAGCCTAGATACTTCCATTCATCTTAAAGGAACTCACGCCAATTGAACTGAGCTCGCTCGGGAAGCAGCATGAGAATCTTAAGCTTTTTCAATGCTTTAATACTTTTACAACTTGTACACCTTTGGCTTTTCACCTTAAGGCTAAATGGCTAATCTTTTGGGAATGAGATGAGAAATTTAATTCATGTCAACTCCCAAGAAAAAAAGGGTATACAATTCGGCTACATAAAAGGTGTCCAAAACAATCATAATTGAGCATACTACAGTCAGTTAATACCTTATTTTACCTTCCCAATGTAGAGAAAGAATTGCATTAGGTCGCTAAGAGTATTCAAGGACTGGAGTCTGATTTGGAAAGACTTGTATATAGATCGTAATTGTTATTTTTCTTCTTGATAATTGTATGTTGATTTCCAATTTTTTTTGATTATGTGTAAAGCAAGAAAATGCAACTTATGCAGATATTCGAAAGTAGAGGGTTCGAGAGCTGTGCCAGCAAGTTGGCTCCAGTAAAGTCAATTGAACAATAAAGGGCCACATGAGCAAGAATGCTGTAAGAATATACATACAGATACATAGAAACATTCTTACACGCATACATGCTAACATTAAAACACCCACAAATATACACGCTGCCGATATATGAAGACCTCTAGGCTCTACGTATATGCCAGTACATGTCTCCATAACTTTTGAAGAAAAATAAGTATAGACAGCTGAATTCATGTTCTCTGTATCTTTGTTTTGTCATTTTTTCTTTTACCAGACAACTTTCATATTAGTTCAGTTCATGCAACATCATTTAATTCAAAAAAAAGATTGTTCTGTCTCACAATATACATGTATCCTACAAAATCAAGGAAACCAAATGAAGTGGTTCCCACTCATTTTTGCATATATGAAGTAAACAAAATAACAAACAAAATTAAACATCTCCAACATTGCTATCTGGAAAATCAAGACACACCCCAGATAACTGTTTCCAACCTTTGAGGATCGAAATCCATGGCACACGATTACGATCTCTGTAGAGCCTGTTTCATGCATTATCCCCACAAGCTTTTCACCATGATGGTTCTGTATTGTAACCCTCTGCTGTTGAACCACTGTTAGCAACCCAAAGAAAAAAGGATGTAAACAGTTATGTAAAAAAATAGATTACTGGTGGAAACACTTGCAAAGATCCTTGAAAAAACAACATATAATCTACACAATATGCACATACCCAAGACAGATAGCAAGTGATTCCAAACAGATCATGTCAGAGAGCAGAATCAAGCAAAAACTATACCTTCTCGCTCATAAACTAAATGACATTATATGACACCCTTCAACGAGCACTGCCTTTGACCATTCTATCCTACACAAACCTTATGCACATGGGCAGAGCTAGCCATGGGCAAACGAGGTCAATTGACCCCACTCAAGTGTTGGAAATATATCCTACATATGATTCTCAAATGTTTTTAGAATTGTCTTGTACTGGAACTTCAAAAATAATATCTTCACATACAATCTCCAGTATATCTGTCAATATGGCCCATTATTTTTTCTTCATAAAAGTTATATTTCTATATTTAGATATAATTTTCCCAATTGCCCCTTACGATTTATTTGCTTCTTTAGGTAGTTCTTCTCCAGAAATGTGTTACTATGTACATCTTTTATTTTTATTTTTCTATTTCAAAGATTTTCTCCATAAGAACACACATAAGAGGAAAGAGAAACAAGGAATAAAGGAAAAAGAGAGAGGAGCCATAAATTCGAGGGTAGAAAAGAGAGGAGTTAGAGAAGAGTCAAAGAGGAGTGACTTATTCCCCCACTAAACTAGAATCCTAGCTCCATCCCTGTTCATGTGACCATGCAGCTCTATCTAGAGCTTTGTCCTCAGTCATGTTGCAGACTGTCATGTTTTTTTAGTGCCTTGCCATCAACATTTCTCCCTCTTCCTCTTGTTCATCGCGCTATACACTAGATATCTTGTGCCTTAAAACTATTGCACTCAAACGTCTTTGTGTACCCAAATTGAGATTACCCCTGATATCACATGTACTTCCTCTATCCTTGGGCATTAATAAATATCTTTCAAGGGGATATCATCACAAACCCTGAAACACACGAATTCACTCATCAACAGGCCCTCGTCAGTTTATACTAACAGCCCGCGAAATGAGATCAAACCCACCTCAAGTGCCATCTAGAACAAAATCAATCTTCTTGAAGCTTGAAGCATCTGTTAATGCCTATATCATAAGCTTTTTTTTTTTTGATCCGCAAAAAGATAGAGGAATGACCTATATCATAAGCTTGAAGCGTTATGATAAACGTTTGGCACTAACTACAAGGGGTTGGCCTTGTGGTCAAGGCCTAAGACTTAGGGATTTGCTTGCTCCTAAGATCTTAGGTTCGAAACCTCCCAGGTGCAATCAGAGCTTTGCTTGCGCTCCCTCCAAGTGGACTGTAGGATTGGACCTAAGATTAGTTGAGGTCTGCATAAGCTGCCCTGGACAGGTATCCCAAAAAAAAAAGACATTTGGCACTAGCCATTAGCCACCAATTAACCCTATGATGAGTAATGACTCCAAACAGCGAATTACTCAACAAAGGCCATCTGATCATCCAAATTCGGACAATACTCTGATGGGTAGTGGAAAAAATGATTGCTTGGATCAAGTTTGTTTGTGTATCGAAGCATGTAAATCGAACTTATCGCAACCCAACCAAAAAAAAAAATGAAATACATAACAGAAAAACAAGAAAGCACAAATAGAAGAGCATGAAAATGTCTTGAGCAATAAATTGGTTGGTGTTGGTCACCTGGGTATTGGTTTTCAGACCGAGCCATTCGACGCGGGTTTCGCTCCAGATGTTTCAGCAATCCCAATTTTCTGCTAAATTCACTACCTTTCCGGCCTGGGTTTCTATACTTCTTCTGCGCCTTCTTTTGAAGGTTTTTCCTCTTCTACATTCTTCAATTTTTTATTTTTTTTTACACACACCAGGAATTTTTTGGGAAAAAATACAAGTGAAGATGAAAAAGTCATTGGGTTGTTTGGCCAAATAAATAAACCAGGGTTATTTTTGTCATTATATAATTTTTTTTGCATTTGTTAATTTTGCGTCAGTTTTACGTGGATTATTAATCCGTCGAGAGAAATCTAAAAAGTAAAAAAATTACGATCGTAACTCAACTTTTTTACAATAAAGACGGAAAAAAATTGGTTTATTGGCTTTTCTTTTTACTAAAACAATTAGGTTTTGATAGTTATTTTTTATATTTTAGATTCCTCTCGTTATGACGAAACAATAATTTATGAAAAATTGACAAAAAACTAACAAATACGAAAAAAATTAAATAAAGAAAAACAATAAGCCATTTAACTTCTTTTTTTGAAAGGCAAAAAAATTTCATTAATCTTTGAAATTGTTACAAAGATTAATAGGAACAAAGAATGTGACATCAAACCCCTAACCCGAAACCCAAATGATCTACAAAGCTACGAATAATTCTATGTCCATCCGAGACCCAATTCTCAAGTTTGGCAAGAAACCAAACACGGAAACACCCATTGAGATGAAACCCACACCTGTGGGCTTAAAAGCCTAAATAAATACATGAAAGACCATACACCTAAGGGCTTCAAAGCCCAAATAATGGTACAAGCCCAACAATTATAGCCCAAATTAATCACTACAAACAGATTCATACTGAGCCATCCAGCACGATAGAGGACATCACCACCGGTCCACCGCCAGCCACCACGCAAGACAGCCACCTGGAGAGACACCCGAAAGCCGCCGCCGCCCCAGTTGCCATTAGGCCAAAAATCGAGTGATCTCAAGAGAAACACCAGCGGAGTTGTGCGAAACCAGAAACCCCAACAGGTAGACCAGCAGCCGACCAACGACAGGGAGGAAAGAAGGGAGGAGACAACGAAGGAACCAACGGAAGAGGGGAAAGAGCAGCAGCAGGGAATGTAAGAATTTGATCGAATGCCAGAGTCAAACGCTGCAGCGAGGCACCCAAGGAACCGCCATGAACCCTCCGACTCGCAGGTCCCAATAACGATAAGATGTCACTGCCGTCATCAATTGCCACCACGCTAGATCTGCCGACGATAGACACTGCCACGCCTCTCACCACCATTTGTAAAGAAAAAATGAAAAGAAAGGGGAAAACAGAGCCCGGGGGAGGAGGGAGGGCCGCGTCCCCTCCGACACCGAGATGGGCTTGAGAGAGAGAGAGAGAGGGGGGGTCGTAGGTTCAAGTTGCCATTTAACTTATTAGGTCAAAATAGGAACTAAGGGTATCCACAATGCTATAATTAAAAATTGGTAATCAAAAGTTGTCATATCAGCTTTTGATTATTTATTTAAGAGATTGTTAAGGTTAGCAATGTAGATGTCTACAATGACATAATCAAAATTAGATAACCAAAACTTATCGCATCATATTTTCAAACTACAAAAAAACTAAAAAACTGTGAACAATAGAAAATAGTTTTGAAACTAATAAAAACTATTTACTAGAAATAAAAAATAGTTTTTGAAACTTTTTTTTGGAAAAAAACTATTTAAAATTTTTTTTCTAAAAAAAACACTTTTCTAGTAAAATATTTTTTTTTCGAAAATATTGTTTGAAAAGAAAGAGAGAGGAAAAGGGAAGAGAGATAGAACATTTTTGTATAATGATTGGTATATTTGATGAGAAATGATATGTATACCGATTGATTTGTAGGGAAATCGTACCGATCGGCGGCGCTGGGCCGTCTCTGGCCACCGGGCGGCCGATCCGAGCCGTCCAAAAAATTTTTAAAAAAAAACCAAGGGGACCACATGGGAATCAACGGCATCCGATGTGTGTAGGGTGCTTGATCTAAACACCCTATTTTTTAAAAAAAAATTTGGACGGCTCGGATCGGCCGTTCGGTGGCTGGAGACAGCCCAGCGCCGCCGGTCGGTACGATTTCCCTACAAATCAATCGGTACATATAGCAGTTCTCATATTTGATTGAGCATATATATGGTCTATTAAATTTGGTTATTGTTAAGAGGTTGTTAATTTTGGTTATCCAAAGCCAAAAATTTGATTATTTCTAAAAAGGTTGTTAAGTTTGATTATAGGATTGTGAGTCATATTTTGCACCAACATTGTTAATTTTAAAAACCTTTTTAATTTTGATTATAGCATTGTGGATACTCTAAGAGCATCTCAAATACATACCCTTTTTCTACCCAAACTCAAGATTTGAGTAAAATCACAAAATTCATTTTAAAGCATAATAGTTTTGCCTACCATTTTCTTATTTTTACCCTATTTTCTTACCCAAATGAGAAAGATTAACTCAAATTCAAACCCTTTTTTCTCTAACACCTCTTTTAACTTTATTATTTACAAATGTGACATTTTGACAAAAAAAATTTGGAGAAAAGCATCAAAAACAATAAATTTGGATAAAAAATAAAGGTTTGGCACCGGAGAATGCATACCCAAATGGAGTTTTGACCCAAATTTAAGTAAAAAAGTGGGTCAAGGTAGGGCTGAAGATTCTCTAAATTATCCTTCTTTAGCTCTTTTGATTAGTATCTTTTTCTTTGTAGTGAACTCTTTTTTCAACGGTTCTACATAAATAAATAATAAACCTCTTTTTTGTACGATTCTTATATTTTTATTATTTCCAGCCCTCTACTTAAGATGAATCCAATTTTTTTCTCGAAAGACTTGGAGAAATGAAAAAGAGAGCGTTGAGCACAAAAGAAGTTATCCTTCATTTTTTTTCGCATATTTGTTCTTAATTATTTTCTCTTCTATTCTCCTTTTCCAAGTTCCAAACAAAGCAATCAGTCTAATAAATATTTGGTGTAGGCAACTTTTTAAAAGAAGATGTGTTTAAGACATTCCAAATACAACCTGAGAAAGCATCAAACCTAAAACTTCTCTACAAAATGGTGGATAAGGTTGTAAATGAGTATATTCATAATAAGTAAGGGGAGTATTTTAGATTGCTTTGATAATTTAAGGAGTCTCGGAAACATGGTTAAATTTGATTTGTTTACCAATTAAATATCAGCCAAATACAAAAAATGTGCTTGAGATTTTTTTTTTTTTCATATAGTATAAAATTATCAAGCTCGCTTAAAAAAATCAACAACCTTCAAAATGTATTCAATTAATTCTACATGTATACTTGTTAACTTAACAAGTAAATCATAAACAAACTCTAAACTAGGTCAAACGCTAACAAACCATAGACTGCACATTGGTGTGTGAAGCATGGTTCCAAAAGCACTCAATAACCCTCCTAAATTAGAAAATCCGTTCACTCAACAAATACAACACATTTTAGTCGGCACGTAGCATCCACGGCTCTGACACATGACTGTCTAATCAATTTATCGTTGGACTGAAATCCTTCATTCGATTTGAATATGTAATCTGTCTAATAGGTTTTTGTAACAATTGTGTTAGTTGAACACGGTAAGTTGTAATCATCGTATTCAAATGCATTTCTAACGTGTTCCAAAAAAAAAAAAAAAAACAGTTTTAGTCGGCACGCCACATGCTAGTGGATGACCCCACAGCGTCCCCACAACATTTAATTCGATATATTATATGTCTAAGAAAATATTAATCCCATAAAATTCAATTTCATGGAGATCGTAAATAACTCGAAAAGCAACCAAGTCTCATAATTAAGGAAGTTAAAATTACCAAATTATAGTGTCCGAAACGTGCGCAAGCTGACCAGGAACATCCTCTGCATTACTAGAAACAAAATCTAAAGCTCATAAAGTGTTGGGGGTGACTAACAATGGAGAAAATAAGAACACTTAAAATGTTTGTTAGGTTTATGAGAAACAAAAAGAGTGACAAATAGGAAGGAGTAGGCATGTCAATGGACCGGATCCGGATCCGGATCCGGATCCGATAATGTCAATCCGATAATTCGAATCCGGTAATTCAAATACGGATTCGGATCGGATCGGATTAAATCCGTTATCAATCTGAATCCGAACTTTATTTTTTAAAATTTTTAAAATTTTTTTTAAAAAAACAGTAAATTTTTAATTTTGAAAAAAAAATGTTTAAGAAGTTGTATTTGTATTTTTACTTTTTATTTTAATTTTTTTTAGATTTTTTTCGGAAAATATATTTTTTGAAAAAAAAATAATTTTTTTTTTTGCTAAAATTTCTGAAGTAAAAAAAGTTTTCGGATCGGATTCGGATTTTAGGATTGGATCCGAAGTTTTCGGATTCGGATCCGGATTACCACTATCGGATTTGAGTCTTATCGGATCCGGATCGGATTTGGGTCTTATCGGATCCGGATCGGATCCGGCCCATTGACAGGCCTAGGAAGGAGTCCGCTGATCCTAATGGGGCAAAACTTCTACAATGCTCTCAAATTATATGGGAGTGTGATGCTCCCATTAAATCTAGACCCTTAGATTGAAAAGTAGGTGAATTATAGCCTTCAGATCAAAACCACTCACAAAAGGTAGGGTGGATTTGCTAAAAACGAGATGGTTTTAAGAATTTTTGACCAAAAAAACGTAGTATTACTTACCAAAAAAACAAGTTTTATATACCATTCCTTAAAGCAACACTTACTATGTTACAAGGCTATACTTCCTTAAGAAACACTTATTATACTTGTTGACAACACTTACTGTATTACTGACAACACTTACCATAGAATAAAGAAAAAAATAACTTGGGAGCATGATACTCCCAAACCACTCGGGAGCATCATAGCCAGAGGGTGGAATTTACCTTATTCATTAAAAAAAAAAATAGTGATAATTTCTCAACAAAAGTGGAACGCAGTATTTGCATTGAAATAAAAAATAAAAACTACGAAAGTCTATTAACACAATATTTTACACAACAAAATGAGAACATGTGGTGTGGCACTACGTTAATCGTTGCAATTTGGAAAGCAACATCTCATTTAATTATCAGTAAAACTGTACCACAACAGCATATTAATTGCACCCAATTAATGTTGTTATGCAGAATATGGTGTTAATAGCATATACTGTACTAATTTTGATAAGATACGGAGGAGACCGGTAGGTATGCAGAAATTGTTATGAAAAATACAGTATAGTGTTAGTATCATCTACTATCAATAATTTCACAAGACACATAAAGAGATCGGTATTGAGCACGTACGTGCTTACCAGTATTTTTTTATTATCTGAAATTGCTAGATGCATTAATCGTGGACTAGGATCTCTATCCGGAAGGATACATCAAAAACTCCCTCTCTCTCAAATTTTGCAATCCACCCATGCTAGCTACTGCTTAATCTTACGAGTACTTTTTGGAATGTGATTTTGACACTTCATTTTTAGCCAGTGACAATTCACTTTTTGTTTTGTAATTTCACATGATTAAGACACAATATGGAGTGTCAGTGGCTAAAACTGAATTGTCAAAATCAATTTCCAAAAAAAATTTGTGAAGTACACTAATTCTTGTCAATTGCTTACATTATTTATGGGATTTAGAGAGACCAAACACTCGGCAAAGTTGGAATAACCATTGTAAAACAACAAAAAAAAAGGTGGCACATTCAACGAGACCTGCCCCTGCTATCGTGAAATAATACAAATCAAGTTACTTGAGTTTAAGCTCGCATTCGTTCATTAAAAATTTGTTACAAATTAGTTTGTTACATAAATAACCAAGATTGAACAATTTTTTTTTTTTTTTTTGAAGATCATTAAGATTTTCAAACCAAGCTTGAACAAGCTACTACTCAACTCACTCAGCTTTTAAAGTAAAAAATAAAAATTCAAGGTACTCAAGATCGGCTCATGTTTGGCTTCATCAAAACTCATTTTAGATCGGCTCGTGTTTGGCTTAATTAAAGCTCATTTTAGATTGACTCGTCTCATAAATAAGCTAAGCTCAAGCATATTTTTGAAGCTCATTAAATTTTCAAACGAAGCATGATCAACCCTTGCTCGGCTCGTTTATCACCCCTTACTCGTAATCCATCCAACAATGGAAAACAGCACACCAAAGAATCAGGAACCTTACTTATTACCCATATTGCACCCACACCAACCTTAACTCCTCAGGACATGGTAGAAACAGAACAGAACAGCCACAAGAGCACAAGTTCACACTTCACAGCAAATAAACGCAACTCTCTGATAACGAAACTATTTCCATGTAATTTGTTGTGACTTCCTTTTCCATCAGACCCCAAGGAAAACAACAGTTCAAAGTAATTACTACAAAAGATAAGGAGACTCGAACCTCTTTATTAGAAAATTTACAACTCATCCGACAGGAGCAAAAGAGTAAGCAAAACCGCAGAACAAAAATACAAAATGTCAGTAAATTAAAAATAAAAATTAAGTCAACTCTATTGCAGAACAAAAATAAAAACGGACCGTTAAATATAATCCTCTGGACTTATACATGACTGCTACACTTGCACTTGACTTCCAAGCTACATAAATAGTAACAGCACTGGGAGCGTCAACCTACAGTGCTTCTAAAAAACAGACAATGGCTTCTGCATGTAAAATAAGTATATGCACATCGATATTCATCGTCTGGCTAAGACCCCACCGGAGCAACTCCTTGTGCCTTGGCTGCTGCAGTTGCAGCCGCCGCGGCTGCTGCCGCCGCAGCCGCAGCAGAAGCTGCTGCATTGGGCGTTGAAGGTGGCACAGGGTTGGATTGCGAAGTATTCTGTGGTACAACAGCTTGATGCTGCTGCTGTGGTTGCTCAGAGTTCACCTGAGCAAGCAAAGCCTTGATTTGACTTCCTGTCAATGTCTCCTGCTCGAGCAAAGCATTAGCAAGAGCATGGTGCTCCTTGCTATGAGTAATGAGAATGTTTTTCGCGTTATTATAAGCCCTTTCCAAGAGTTCTCTCACTTCCTTCTCTATAAGAAGCCTAGTCTCTGTGCTCATGCTCTTTCCATTATCGTCGTAATTGTGTGTCACAACCCCAACTTGCTTGCTCATGCCGTATTTTGTGACCATAGCTCTAGCTAGACTAGTTGCTTGCTGAAGATCAGAAGATGCACCGGAAGTAACCTCATTTTCTCCAAAGATGAGCTCTTCTGCAACTCTACCCCCCATGCAAACATCAAGACGAGCCAGCATTTGCTTACGGGAAATACTCGTTTCATCCTTGTCGGGTAATTGGGCAACCATGCCCAGAGCCATGCCACGAGGCACAATGGTTGCCTTGTGCACCGGAAGGGCCCCATCGGTATGGATAGCAACTAGGGCATGGCCACCTTCATGGAAGGCCGTCAGCTTACGTGACTCATCCGATATGACAGCCGATTTGCGCTCGCTTCCCATCATGATCTTGTCCTTTGCGTATTCTAGATCGGCCATGCTCACAGCTTTAGCACCGTCCATTGCAGCCTTGAGAGCTGCAATGTTGACCAAGTTTGCGAGGTCAGCACCCGAGAATCCAGGAGTTCCCCTGGCAATGATCATCATGTCAACATCATCGCCCTTCAAAACCTGTCAAAAATTATTTGAATATCGGTTCATAAACTAGAGCTAAAGCTTGCATTAGAAATTAATACATTAGTGGTGTAAATGTTAACTGTTGCTCAAATCAAAACAGATTCCACAGCAGCTAAAGAAATGAGTACTTAATCTTTTAACTAACAATGGCAATAAGGCATACTTAATAACATGTAACACACATGCATGCATTTTCATCAGAAAGGTCTGATGGATTTTATTAGTCTTAGTAAAATTGTGATGCGAATACGTAGATGTGAGGTTATATAATCAGATGAACTACAATCAAGGAAGACAGCGACACATGTATATTCACACCAAACTTTGGAGATCCACTTCAATCCCTTCAGGCCCATCAACACTCTCAGCCACAAAGCTACCCCAAGTGGCCAGTGATGAGCCAGGATCGTATCAAAGTGACAGCCCATGGATCACCGTGATCATCCAGGTTGGTTCAGATTGTACAAGACATCTAAACCTACATCACTTCTTTCTTTCCATATATGAGCCCTGAACATACTCCTCTTTCTCGCCTTTCTCTAGATCCAGTATATTTTAAACTGAGTGTGACAGAAAGTTGTTTACCCAAAGGCGGCACAAGAACAAGACCATATCAGAGTTAAAATACAACCACCAATTGCCAAATAATAAAACAAAGAACCCAAGCCAAATGTAGAAAGACGATATCTGGCCCAGATTGACACAAGAACAAGACTACATAGAAGATCAACAATGTTTTTTTTTATATTTTGGTCAATGACAATCGTCCCTTCCCATACTTTGGACTAGTCTTCTAAGTTCTAAGCGAACAAAACAATATCTTCTGAACGAGGAACAATACCTTTGACATATGGGATTCTAAAATCTGTCTCCGCCCTTCAACATCAGGATTCGGGACAACAATGTTACGATCAAACCGTCCAGGTCTCACCAGCGCTTTATCCAACGACTCAGGGAAATTAGTTGCAGCAATCACAATGATGCCATCATTTTGTTTGAAGCCATCAAGCTCAACGAGCAACTGATTCAAGGTCATCTTCATATACTGCTGGTCCTTTGGGTTACGGCTCCCCCCTATAGCATCTATCTCATCAAGAAATATAATACACGGTGACCGCTTCTTTGCAGCAGCAAAGAGATCTCTCACCCTTCGGGCTCCAACACCCACAAACATTTCCTCAAACTCACTGCCACTGCACGAGAAAAAAGGCACTCCAGCTTCTCCTGCTATAGCCCTTGCTAACATTGTCTTGCCAGTGCCAGGTGGACCAACAAGCAAAACACCTTTTGGAAGTTTGCCACCAAGACGGGTGAAGCGCTGCAAAATGCAAAGGTTAACACAAGGGATTTCAACTTTTTCATATAGTTAAGGAAAACTTCATACATATTAGCATGAGAAAATATGCTTCGAAGATGTTATAGTACCATTTACAGACGGTTTGGCATTCTCCCAAAAAGGGTACTGCACAAAGAAATAATTTAGCAAATTCGCGAGGAAAAAAGGAGTGGAAGCTACCATATGGACAGGCATGTTGTGCAACGTTCTACTTCACCATCTTAGACGGGGAAGTAAAAAAAAAAAAAAAGAACAAAGGGAGAGGGGGAGAGGGGTCAAAAGTAAAAACTAGTACAGATAATTTCTTAGAAGGGACACAGGTAACTAGCTGACAACCGGGACGGCCAAGCAAAAAAGAGGTATGCACACCACAAGCCCCTACTCTATTACCTTGGGGTCTCGAAGATAGTGAACAATTTCTTCTAGCTCAGCTTTTGCCTCATCGACACCTTTGACGTCACTAAATTTTGTGTTAGACTCCATGCTGGGTTGCACCTCCTCATTCAGACCAAGTCCTGTATAATCAGCAACAGAAAAGAAAAGAAGAGAGGAAACTTATCACATAAGAATACATGTATTGGAACCAGATTGCTAAAGCACCTGCAACATTAGAACATAGTTGTACCTTTACTAATTCCTCTGTCCTCAATGAGTGCTCCTACACCAGAAATCAATAGAAAGGCCATACCCAGGGTTCGGAATGTCCGCCACAATTGTTCCTTGAAATGCCCTCCTTCTGTAGTTACCATATGCAAAGGTGCACTAGCGGTTCCAAGAACACCATCTTTTGTAGATTTTCCCATGTTCCTAAAAGCTGAAAGACCCCCTATGCTTTCTTCCCCAGCTTGCGAGTTAGCAGCGCCTGCAATGCCTGCATTCTCTTGCTTAATTGGTAAAAATTGAGGAGGGAAAACAAAAGGAAGCAAAAAAGTGGTGAAAAGATAAAATATTATTGGTACAAAGCGGTTGCCTAGCTATATCCACCTCTCTGCAACGTCCTGACTAACTCACTTTCATCCAGCCTGTCAACTCTGACCAATGCTTTAACATATTCAGCAAGTGCTGATGGGTTTGAGTGCAATGAAGGTTGACTTTCGAATAGCCTGATCACAGCCTCAGGATCATTTCGGTGACCAAGCTCTTTAAGGTATGCAATGTCACTTGATCCATTTGCATCACGTACTCTCCGAGCTAAACTGCCAACGTAGCTAGACTGAAACCTTTCTTGAGCACCTGAAAGTCTACTCCCTGCAGAAAGCTCAAACGATCAATTGGTGTCCTCATCAGGATAAAGAAGTGGGTTAAGTACACTGAGTTTAGAATCATCAATTAAAATCCTACATTTGCCAATAGAGTTTAGAATTATATTTGTTGCAATAGGGCTGTTAATTGGAAGATTTTGAGACAGTTGTAAAATGAATAGAAGAGACAATGCCATATGATGGAATCTGTATGAGTCGCTATACATGAAATGAAAAGACACGTGCATGTGCTGGCATCTGGATAGACCGCTATATATAATATAACTGGGTCAATTTCATGTTCAGTCGCAAAACCAACCGATGGCATTTGATAAGCTTCGAGACAATCGGTTATCTAACATGGTATCATACCTATGATTTTGACAGGTATTTGGTCCTAGTCTATGCATTTGCTTTCTATATGCATTCTACTTACCAGCATGTATGGATTTTTAGTCCTTAAATTTCGCCTGCAAGATAGGGCTGCACATAAGGGAGGATGTTGAATAGTTCGTTTTTCAATGAAGACTCCCCTAATCCCTAATTATGTTTTTGACATTAAAGCAAGGGTTGAAACTTGAGATAAAAAACTGGAGATGTAGTCCATTAGACACAAAAACATAGTAGAATCGAAATCTCGTACCAAGAGAGAGAACCTCTTTGTTATTAACAAGATAGGCAAATACTAGATATAAAAAGACAAGCGATAAGAACCCGTACGACAGGAAAACTTGTACTTCTATAATTACTAGATAACGTATCAACACAGCCATATATTTTCAAAGACAAAGCAACCACATGCAGACAGAAAGCTTTTAAAAGTCCATTGGCTAAGAAAAGTGAAAAGAATGACATAATTGGTCCTTGCCCTACTTTTTTCATTATACTAGGAGTAGAGACCAGTGCTTATTCTTGAACCTCCAACATACAAAAAATATATATATATAATAAATAACGTCCAAATTCCAATATCAAGAGTATTGGATACCAAGAACTAGGATGCAGAGAAAGTGTTTAAATGATGATCAGAACTCCAGTTTAATAGGAAGATAGTACCTTGGAAGAAACATCAACACATAAAAGAACACGCGTTTTTCAATTTTTTTAATGACAATCTCAGGTCTATGTTCCCCCCCGCCACACACAGAGACCATGCAAACTGAAGACCCGTGAATAGAACAGAAATTTGACCCGAAATAAATGTTTAGCCCTGACCTTAAAGATGACCAAGCAACAGATCAACCTTAGTATGGAGTTTATAAGCCATTTTAAGCATAAAGTCTGAACAAAAACATAGTTACCATTCTAAGGTCATATTAACAGAAAGGAGGGGGAGTAAAAATGACAAGACACTGCTCTAGACAAGGAGTATTCCAAGACAAGCGGAAATTCTTGTTTGCAGGCTATTTCCAGTTCACAGTGTGCAGCAGGTGCGACACATAGGATTTGCATATAATATGGTTTCTAATTAATATCATCTATTGGATGCATAGGGACACGGTTCAGAAGTGCATGTCCTGACTCCCGAGTTCTAAGGACTTATTACAACAATGCTACTCGTATATTTGCATTGCGTTCTAAACTAAGTAATAGGATGGTGAGGCCAGTGAGTTTGTGTGTTGTGCTTCTTCGTTGCATTACTCACTCAATGGTTGCTTTAGCCTCTAGTCTGCATTGAATGATCTTTAAAATTAAGCATCAAAGGGTTGTTTTCCTGTTGATTAAGTAATAACTTTTCTAATTTGTGTAGTTATATTATTGTCCAAAACCATTGAGAGTAAATAATATCTTTTATAGCATCCTTGTTGCTTATGTTTCTCGCTACATCCTACACCGTTCTGTTCTGTGTTGAGTCCGTATCCATGCCGTCTCCCATGTCTGCTTCTCTGATGATAGTTTGATTATAAGTTTATAACTATTTTCAGCATTCACAGTATCCAGCTTGAATGGTTACCATTACCTCTCTCAGTAGTGAATAGTGACAATTTGAAGATCATAGTAGCAAAAGAAGGCTAAATGGTTGAAACTAATGAATAGCAACAAGCTTGTCAATCTATGTAGTCTAAATGGTAAGAAAGGACAAGAACCTGCGATATGCATTAAACACCATAATTCTAGTTTCAATCTCAATACTTAGAGAAATCAATTACACATCATTAGTCAACAACATCAAATATATCTGGCTTAGTGAACTGAATACATCCATTTATGTGCCATCATAAATAGAGAAATGAACAGTGAAACAAGAATCGAGGAAGCCAACAAATCATACACACCTCCAAACCTCTGGGAAATGAGATAAGATCTTGCAAGCAGACTGTTAAATGGCTGCTTTGCAACCTGTGCCAACGTCAACATAGAGATTAACAAAAAATAACGGAAGAAGTGAACAAAAATAAAACTTCTGAACTAGAGACTTGTGCCCTTCAGTGGAAGCATTAGATAAAAGCATCCAAACAACTGAGAAATAAATTTCCTGCAGTCAAACTCAACAACCCTAGACCTCATAACTCCAAAATCTGAAAATAGAGCAAAAACAACCGTGAGAGAGCTACGAAAGCTGATTAGTTCCATAAAAAAGCAATCTTTTTAACAAAAACCCTCAGATTCGCACTAGAAACACGCCACCATATCCAATCATCTACACCACAAGTGCAATATTTCCGCCCTCAAAAAAATTCCAGATTTATGGTAAAAACTCCAGCTTTAAAAGAATAGGGGGGGGGAAACGTGCGCAAATAGCCGAAGACATCTCAATCAACTCGTGGGTTATTGTCTGAAAACCCTAGAGAACGATAAGATTAGGGTTTTCTAGGGACAATCATACAGAATCTACAAAAATCAATAATACAGTCTCTATATAATCTATGATTTGCGATTTGCAAATGAAGATTAAACTGACCTGCGTGAAAAGGCGCCTCAAAGCCATCTATTCCTCCCAAGGGCTGGCAAAAGTCCGATCTTTCTCACTCTGCCCCCCCTGACTCTCTCTGGAACTATCTATAAATGGATATGTAAAGAAGTATATATAACTACTATGTTGGTGTAATAGTAGTCATAAAAAATGGAGAGAGATGGGTTTTGTTTCAGGAATAGGTATTCGTCAGTTCGTCCCCCCATAAAGGAGTTGAGTTTTGTTCACCCTCCACTTAAGAGGGTGAACATTACCCTTCTCCTTATTGGTTAAAATGGTGTGGTCCCCATCACAAAGTGATGTCATGCTTACCAAAAAGTGTATTGCATAATAAGCATGACATCACTTTGTGGTGGGGTCCACACCATTTCAACCAATAAGAAAGAGGGTAATGTTCACCCTTTTTTAAGGAGGGTGAACAAAATTGCACTCCCCATAAAGGGTTGTGAATTGGGAATTTTCGTGAAGCGGGGGTTAATATTAAGATGCGCACCGTGTGTAAATGCGCACCTCAGGTTTATCTGTTTATGGAATCTAATGTCAAAGATGTTAAAGCTGAAATACCATTATTACCCCTTGTTTTCTGAGCACTGCTATCCACACAGTCACAAATTGTGTATAGATTTTGTTATGAAATCCATCACGGGTCTCACATAGATGATCCGAACCGTTCATTAAATGTAAAATATTTTTTCAGGATCTTCGCAAAAATTCGACTTCATTCAATGCCTATAAGTATTCGATCCAATTATCTAACTTTTCATCCAGATTTCAAGATAATGAAAAGTTTGATGAATTGGATTGAGCACTTATAGGTTTCGAGTTGAGCCTTTTTTTCATGGAGACCCTCGAAAAAATATTTTACATTTAATTAATGGCTCGAATTGTTAATGTGGAACCTATGGTGGGCTTCACAACAAAATTTGTGATCAATTTGTGCATGTTTTGTCTGTGTGAACAAATTTTTTGTTGTTTTCTCGTGTCGCAAACTTGCAATGTGGGTTTTTTTTGTCTTTCAGACCAAACAATGTTTTTATTTTTTATCCGACCAAATAATGTTTTGAAACCCCAGAACTGAGGCCATGTTTCCACTAATAATTTTGGACAACAAAGTTATGGCATTTTAGTACCACCAGGTACAAAAAAATTGCACCTTAATCATCATTAAGGTGTAACATTCTTTTTAATTACCACTAAGCCTAAACATGTGCTGAGAATGTCAAAGAAACGAATTACCATTAAGTTTAGGGTTGTGTTGAGAATGTTCTCAGTGCGGAGGACATCTGAAAATGTTCTCCCTCCGCACTGAGAACGTCTGATAATGAATTACCTCTAAATCTAGGCGTGTGCTGAGAATGTTCTGAGTATTGAGATGAGAATGTCCTCAATACTGAGAATGTTCTCAATGCTAAGATGAGAATGGTCTTAGAACTGAGAATGAATTACCACTAAGTTTAGGCGTGTACTGAGAATGTTCTCAGAACTAAGAATGTTTTCAGCTCTGAAATATTCAAAACTGAGAATAGACTTGTGTTGAGATATAGGTGTGTGCTGAAAATTTTCTCAGAGCTAAGAATGCTCTGAAAACGTTCTCAGCTTTGAAATATCTAGAGCTGTCGATATTACCATTAAGTCTAGGCGTGTGCTGAGAATGTTCTCAAAGCTCAGAATGTATGAGAACGTTCTCAACAGTCATCAATAGTGGTGGCGGAGTACTTTTAGTATAAAATTTTGACTTACTTTAAGGTTTTGTTTAATGATTTGGGCCTTATCCGGTGAAAATTATTTTGAATTTTCTGTACTTACACATAAATGGCCCCAACAAGAAGTGATCCTTCGATTATTATCTAAGGAAAGCACCCAAGTGCATCCATCGAGGGAGCAAGACTTATGGGACGCCAAGAATTAGACGGTATAGGGCCATATCCCATATGCATGTGATGAAGCTTGAAGCGACTGAAACGAACCTAAAGGGTAAAATGAAAATCTAATTTGATTTCTGTGATTCACTAATCATACATCATTCCTTGAACCTTTGTCCCAAAAATTCATGGTTTAGAACTTTATATATACATTCCTCGGAATATATTACTGAATACTTGTAAATTTCTAACCATGAATACATATTTTCTTATGTTCCCGATATCCGCATCTCCCGACATTTCTAAAAGAAGATCCTTCTTATTTGAGGAAATTCATTTCGAACATGAGGAGTGCTAGAGACAAAGAAAATAGACAAAGAATTAACCCTTAAAGTATACATGAACGGCTCAGATTCACTGTGCAGTGCATCTGAACCGTTCATGTACACTTTAAAGGTCAATTATTTGCCCATTTTCTTTGCACGTGAGCATTTCTCTTCGAACATACTAGTTTACCAACTTAATTCAACCAAATGCATGCGCCTTCTTATGCAAATTCTGCTGCATCATGCTTAGCTTGCTTTCGAAGTGGGTACGCTTGATTTGTGGAAAAAAATTGAATTTTTCAACGAAAAAATTACATCTTTTTAGATACTTAGAGTTGCGATCCGAACATTTATTGAACAGATAAAGTAGCATATTGAAATTTGTAATGCAAAAAGTAATAAATATGCTACATATATTAGAAAAAGTCAACATCAAACACATGTTTTAATACGTTATATCCGCCCCCATTTTAGCCGCAAGTACAATTGCCAAAAATGGGGCGCCATCAAATTTACCCAAAATAAATTATGTAACTAGGCCCGGTACCCCGCGCACTGAGTCCAATGCCCATGTATTTTGAAAGGGTTACGTTAGGCCTCGATGTCAATTTTGGGCCTGTGATTTATTGCCCTGGGCCTGTGCCATATTGATCTGCTTTCTGTTAGATTGAGGACGTTATTGGGTTTGATTTTTTGAGGTTGCATTAGGCATACTATTTTTCACATACTTCCCACCTAAGTCACATAAGTCGCGTGCGGGTATGTGAGTGTAAAAGTGTTTTTCAATCACATCTCAATCTACTAAAATTTGCGAGAGTGAGAATCGAGAGAGCAAGCGCCATGCAAAGATTGAGAATGGGAGCTGGGGGTATTTTGAAGGATTATGTGACTAAGCTTCTGCTTTGACGGATTCCTAGACCTAAAATAATCGGTTGCCCCAGGTGTAGGGCTGGAACCGACATAACACAATATCCGGTAAGATGAAAGTCGAATCCACAGAGACAGTAATGTGTGCTGAACCAAAAACTTGGGTTACTACTATTCAAACTAGCTTTTAGGTGGCCACCCATTGTCGTTTGATAAAAAGATTAAGGCCTCGTTCCAGAAAGCCGAATAAGTACTTATTTTTTAAGAAGGCAATTTCAAGCTCAAAAATAATGGGCTTATTGAAATATGCAATATGCAATATGGATCTTGTTTAAGAGATCTCAATGAGATTTTTAATACGGTGCAAAAAAAAATTACTCCCTTCGTCCCTTTTTAAGTGTCCTGCTTCGTAACTCCAACTTATTAAAAAGACATCATCATTACACCTTTCACATCAACTTTTTCCTCCACTTTTCCTACTTACCCATTATCATTACACTTTTACCCACTAACTTTTCAAAATAAAATCTACTTTTAGGGACAAAATAGACAATACACCAACTTTTATCCCCCTAACTTTACAAAATGGACACTTATTAAGGGACAGCCCAAAATAGAATACTGGATACAAAAAAAAGGACGGAGGGAGTAAAACTTTATTTTTCGTTTACATTATCTTGCATTTGAAAATGTGAAATAACTACTTATTTTTTAAGAAGGTGTTCTGGAACAGGCTCTAACTAAACCTAGAAAATTGTTTGGTTTTTCTTTAAATAATTAAAAAGGAGGTACGGACGTAAGGTTCATAGCACTCGCAACCAGTCCTGGACTTATCTGCTCAATTTATGTGTTCTTAAAAACGTTTGACTTTAGAGAGAAAAGCTACCTCGAAAGATGCAAACCTTTGTGATCGTCGTCCACCCATGTCCAGCGAGGACAAGTTTTGGTCCCCGTTCCCCGTCACTCATGGGCTGCGACAATGCTCGGGTTCGTCTAATGAAAGTTCTTTACTAACCTAAAATTGCCTTTTCGTTATTATTTCGACTGGCCACGGTGTGCTAATCACCCCGCGACTGTACCTATACAACTACCCCTCCATTAACAAAGGACTTGCCAAGAAAAGGTTAGAAACAACTAAAAACATAATTAATTATTATTATTGCGATTATGAAATATCGGTACTAGTGTGCACAAAAAAAGATGTTTACAATAGAGGTAAGCCAAAGGAGTTCCGTTCTCAACCTTTCAGGGAACTGCACTAATATCAACCTTAGATTTAAGTTTGGTGTGAGAAACAACCAAATAGTTTGCGAATTTCCACAACTAAACCTCAATCTTTACTTATTAATGGAATTTATTTAACAGATTAGAAATATGTAAACAAAATTGAAATAAGGAATTTGAAAACTACAAATTCATTACAAGCGAATTACAAGGGCCAAGCCTTGAAAGAGAAATATGTTGGTAAAGGAAATTATTCTAGAGGGAAGTGGGTCACACAAATTGGCTGGGAAATGAAAAAGGAAAGACAGAAAGAGAGATAGAAAGGTTTTTATTCTATTGATTTCTTTTGGATGCTACCCAGCCTCTAACTAACTTTTTCCTTTTTTGGCTGGATGCCCATATATATACAAAGTTGAGAGAGTGATAGAAATCTAGTGTGGTGTGCACATTGAATTGAGAGATATAGATCAACGGTTTAGATCAATGCCGAAGTACGATCGGATGCTCTGGGAGCCAACACGTGGGATGGGGTTGAATTCCATCTTACTGATTTGAAAGGCTGTGTGTTGGAATTTGGGGCCGGTTCGGGGCCAAATCGGGTCGCCCATGTGGGCATGACCCGGTGACCCATATATTAGAGAGTCCTATCTCGTCCTGGAGATAGGATAGGAGAAGTTGAAGTAATTCTAATCTCTTAGGATTAGAAGACTTCTAAATCATCTAGGATGCTCTCTCTCTCTCTCTCTCTCTCTCTCTCTCTCTCTCTCTCTATATATATATATATATATATATATATATATATATATAATTCTTGCAAGATGTTCATAGAGACTTACACAATAATATACACATGAGATATACAAAAATGAAATAGAGTTCTAGGAAACTCTTTCTCTCTCTTCGATAGTTCTCTCTCTAGGAATAGAGGGTGATACTCGATCCTCGTATTTCACTCCATCGCAGGAATTTGTCGCTGATTTGGTACGTGATCGAGAGTTCGTAGTCCATCAACACCAAGGTCTGATTCGGTTAAAGTTCGCAAGGTAACCTGAACCACCCACTTCCGCACTATGGTTATATTCATCTTACATTGGTATCAGAGCCTTAGTTGGATGTTTTCGTGCTCTCTTGTACTTGAATAGCCATATGTATCATGTTTTTGGCGTACATATTGACTGATTTTTGTGTATGTCTGATATGGGTCCAAAAAACATGATTTTTCAAAAGTTCTCAAAATTGCTTCAAATTTTTATAGAACGTAATCCATAACATGTAGATCATATCTGGAAAGTTTCGTGGTTATTGGATTGACCGTTTGTGAGAAAAATCAAACCCTAGTTGGTTTTTTCGAAACATAACTGGACAGTGTTTTTTTCTGTGTTTTGATTTAACATGTGGGAATTGTATCATTGCATAGCTCTTGTTTCTGGCTTTTCAACGGTATATTATAAGGTTGATTTGAGTTACGGGTCAAAAGTTATGGCAAACCCTAGTTTGGGCATGTTTTAGAGAACTCTAATCCTAATTAGAGAAGATGAAGTGTAGATTCTGCAAACTCTCACTCTCAACCGAGAGAGAGTGAGATTCACCCCTCATTGTACCGACGCCATATAAAAAATAAAAAAGTACCGTTGAACTCAAAATTGAATTTCTTACATTTCTGTGTACTTATTTTATTTTTTTGAAATGAAATTATTTTTTCTGAAATTTAAATACAAGAAAAAGAAAATTGGACTCGGTTTATGAGAGAGTAGGGATGCGTGCCTCCTCCGCTGGGCACCAAATTTTTTGTGGCATATTTAGCTACTGTTACCTATGTTTGGGGTCAGAGGTGTAATATTCCAGTGAGTGTGGTTTTTTATTCTGTATTTTTTGTTCGTTGTTTATTTAGGAAAATTAGAATAAAATTTTGAAAAATTATAAATTTTTCACATTTAACCTCCTGGAATCAGAACCAATTTATAGGAGTGGTTGGTGTAATTTTTCAGTATGTGTTGTTTTTATTATGTATTTTCTATCTGTTGATAATTTGGAAAAATTAGAATAAAAATCTAAAAAATTATGAATTGTTGGATTCAACCTCCTAGATTCAGTACCTCTTCATTGGTGTAGGTTGTGTATTTTTCCAGTACATGTTGATCGTATTTGACATTTTCTACTTGTTATTTATTCTTAGAGAATTAGAATAAATCCTGAAATTTGACAATAATTGCATGTGAGCAACTGAAAATGTACAAAATATTGAAAACAACATGGTTAATATTTTGGATGATTTTACATGTTGTATATGGCATGTTTGGATAATTTTTGGCATTGTTCAATGTTTAAAATTATTCATTTTAATAGCATGAAAAATACTTTTTAATGCATAAATTGTGTTATGCAATATAATAAATTTGTTTCATGCTTGTGAGCCATATTTATTGGGAGGTTGTTCGGTAGAGAAAATATTTTTATATTTTTTTTTCGAAAACTGAAATTTTGCGCATAAATTAAATTAAATTGTAATAATAAAATACTTAGAGGTGCAGGAGATGATTATAAGCTTTGCGTGTTTTCGATCTTGAGACATATATGGTATTATTATTTTCTAATTTGGATTCTTATTGCAAAATAATTATGTGTCGTGTTGTTATTAATAATCCCATGCACATTTCTTTGATAGAGTTGAAATGGAAGCTAAGAAAGTTGTAGCCAATTTGACCCAGGTTGAGAAATTGAAAAGTGACAATTATGATGTTTGGCGCTATGAGATCCAATTTCTCCTCAATGAGCTAGAGGTCTTGGAGACCCTCGACCATGAGATGGTTGAGCTAAAACTTTAATGACTCACCATGTAGAGACCCGTAAATTTCTTTATTAAATTTTAATGTTTTATAAAGGGATAAGTGATGGTTTAATGTGAAAATGGTGGTTGTGGGTGAATGTACAAGAATGTGGGAGATGTGGGTGTTGGTGTAATTTGGTGTATATATGTGTGTGTGTGTGGCAGGGGATTTATTTCCCCTCTCCATCTCTCGGTCTTTCCCCCTCTCCCGACTCTCTCTCGGCTCTCTTCATCTCTCTCACCCTCTCACCCAAAAACTATCCTCCGAACTCAAAACCCACAACAATCAACCTCAACTCCATCTTCTACTTGCGTATTCGGGCTCGTATTGCATTGAATAAAGCTCGGTTCGGTGTATTTAGCTCGATTGGGATTTTGGAAGCTAGGGCTTGCTCAATCTCTTTGGTTTCGGCTTGGATACTCGAGGTAGGGAATTCTACCTCTCTTTATATGTTATTTGAGTGTTCTTGTATCATTTTTGTGCTTGTGTTGTGGTTATTGAGATTGGATCGAAATCTGAAAATTCTGTCAAAAATCGTCTGGAAAACACTCTCCCTTCCGTAGGAACTTCTTGCCTACCGGTAGGACAAGTAAAAACTTTTTCCCTCAACCAGCTCAAACGTACTGCAGCAGCTCAAACGTACTGCAGCAGCTCAAACGTACTGCTCAACGTAACAACTTCCTACCGTTAGGAACTTGTTTGCCTACCGGTAGGTCAAGCTGCTCAACGTATTCATCCACCTACCGATAGAACTTGTTTACATTGAGCAGCTTGAGCAGCTTGACCTACCGGTAGGCAAACAAGTTATATCGGTACCGGTAGATCAAGCTGCTCAACGTATTCATCCACCTACCGATAGAACTTGTTTGCCTACCGGTAGGCCAAGTACAAAGTCGTTTCGTTCAAAATGTTGGCTCTTCTGTTTGCAGTTTCTACCGGTAGGACTTCTTTACCTACCGGTAGTCAAGTGTCGAATTCTTCTCTTCTACCGGTAGGCCAAGTACAAAGTCGTTTCGTTCAAAATGTTGGCTCTTCTGTTTGCAGTTTCTACCGGTAGGACTTCTTTACCTACCGGTAGTCAAATGCCGAATTCTTCTCTTCTATCGGTAGGATTCAAGCACCTACCGGTAAGTGGTTGAGTTGCTACAGTGTCTTTCAGCAGCTTTTCATACGTTATTCCAAACCACTTTTTGGAGCCTTTCTTCGACTCTATTGGGTTCGTTTGCGCATTCTTTCTAGTGTTTGGAGAATAATACCTATTTCATACATAAAATCGTGTCCGTTGGACTTGAATGAACTTATTGGGTTAACTATCACGGAAACTAGGATCAACGGATTGACGTTAATGGATTACGGATAAAATGTGATATGTTACCGCCTAAAATGAACTGAAAACCGCAGTGAGTAGTTGATGCGTGGGATATAGGTTTAACTTGAAGTGAAAGGTTAGTAGAATGCCAAAAGGGAAATTAATGACGGTTTCAGAACAGGTGAAGGATAAGATGACGTAAAGGGTAGCTATTCAATGAAACGAGAAACATGTAATGTAAGGGTTGATTTCTGTTGAACTTGAAGCTGGGAACCAAATGTGTGATTTGGAAATACGGGGTCCCGAGCACCCGGAACACGGATCGGATATACGGGGTCTTAAGAACTCGGAATGAGAATCGGATATACGGGGTCCCTAGAACCCGAAATGAGAATTGGATGTACAGGGTCATGGTCACCCGGAATGTAAATTGGGTATACGGGGTCCTAATGCCCGGAATGTCTTTTGATTGATATCGTGATATGACGATGTGAAGGATTTCTTGTGTGCCCATCAAGGATCCATAGGGAACTTATGAGATACTAAGTGGTTGGAATGTAACCATATGAGGTGGATGTGTGAAGATCGAAAGATGAGTAAAAAGGAATTCAAAGGACAAAGATAGGTTAATTGACAAGAGTGAAGTGTTCGTTTACGTCTTGAATTTCTAATATAGTGCTTGTGTCTTATCCATGCTCCTTTGTTATCCGAAAGTCTATGTTTCATCGGCATCTTTCATCTCACTTGCATATAGAGTTTGCGTAGACTTTTCTACTGGGCTAGTGTAGCTCAGACCTTATATTATTTTCAGGTGCTAATCCGGATCAGTAGCTTGCATGACTGGAACGCTTGAAGTGTGGACATACCCCTTTTTGAAAGCTACTCCATACCCCTTTTTGAAAGCTACTCGACAGAGTTACCTAGTCATCTTTGAAAATTTATTTTGAAAGATGTATTTGTAACTTAAGTTGTGATTCTTTTGATTAAGGAATATTTATTAACTTTTAACTCTCTTGACACTTGATACTTAAGTTAATTTGGGCTGTTGAGCCAATGATGTAATATTTTGGGAAGTATTGGACTTTGAAATGCAATTATGGAAAAGGAAATACTGGACTCTTTTGGGTATCGTACGAAATAATTCTGAGGTCTTATTTATGAAAATCATTTGTAATTATGTTAAAAATTGAGGATGTGACACACCATAATATCTTTGTGATCTTGAGGCCTTTGAAAAATGGTACAAGAAAGATCAGTGTGCGCGACTTATTATGGTACACAGCGTGCACAATGATTTAATATGTGAGTTTGAGTACTATGAGACTACTCTTAAGTTGTGGGAAGCTATCAAATAGAAATATGATATTGACTTCTTGACTAAGATGGTCTCAAACTTAAAATGTGATGATGAACATAAATTCGAGACCATGAAGGCTAAGAGCCAAGAGGCTGCTGAGCCAAATGGTTCATGCATCATACTTGAGACTTTCTCTCGCAGGTCTGGATACCAGCGAAGGAAGGCTAAACGCGCCTTTAAGAAATGAGCTGCTATCGGCCTTAACCCTATTGGCGCTGGTTCTTTTAAGCGCAATAGAGGCAAAAAGAAGAGTGGTAACAAAAACAAGGCCAAAAAGGCGTGCTTTTACTGTGACAAGTTGGGACATTTTGCTCGTGGGTGCACTAAGCGTAAGAAGGCACTCAACATTTTGTTCCTCGTGTTTGATTGTTTTGGAACATGTCAAGGTTTAGTTGCTTATTCTCCTCATTCGTGGGTTGTAGACTCAGGAGCAACCAACCACTTAGTAAGGAAACAAGATAGGTTTGTGGAGCATCGCCGAATTCTAGTTGGTGGTCAAAGAATTTTTTCATGAGGAACAAGTTTAATGTGTTGGTGTTGGGCATTGGCAAGCTGGACATATGACATGGGCGCACTTTGATTTTTCATTAAGTACTTTATGCTTTAGAAATTTGACGAAACTTGTTATTAGTCACTAGCATGAGGGGTCTAGGTTTTTATTTCTGTTTGAGAGTAGCTTAGTGCAAATTGATTTGGATACAATTTGTTATGGTTTTAGATGGTCTGATGATACTAGATGTTATTAATTTTAATTTTAATAATAATGCTAGTGATTCTATTTACTTTGTTACATCTTCTATTAATGTTGATTATGTTAAATGGCATTCGAGATTAGGCCACATTGGGCAAGAAGGGGATTTGTTAGTCAACCTACCCATTTGTGGCCATTGTCCAATAAGAAAAGCAATTAGAAAATTATTCAGAAAACCATAAGGGCATTTGTTCCCTTACGGCCTATCCATTCAGACATTTGTGGCTTAATGATGTAAGGGCAATTAACAATTTCTTATACTTCGCAACAAAATAGTGTGGTGGAGAAAAGGAATCATATGTTGCTAGATATGGTTAAGTTGATGATGACGCATCGTAATCTTCCAATTTTGTATTGAGGAGATGCATTGTTAAACTGCGGCCTACATCCATAACCGTGTGCGTTCCATATCAGTACCCTCCATCCCATATGAGATATGGACCGGCAGAAAACCTTATTAAGGTAATTTTGTGACCATTGGGGTTGGTTGCTCAAACACATAATACTTCTCCTTAAGTGTGGGAAATTAACATTAGAGGTGAGTAATGCATTTTATGCATTACAGTGATCACTCTAAGGGCTATGTGTTTATTGGTAAGTAACCTGATGGAAGTGTGAATGAAATTGAATAACAAGATGTGGATTCCTCGAGGAAGATTTTCTTAGCAGATGAAAGGTTAGTAGAGATGTAGAACTATATGAGATAGAGAATCCAACGAGAGACGCACCAAATTGTCCAGTTGAGAATGGGGAAGAAATTCTCCTACCTCCTAGGGATAGTGGGAACGACTTGCTTAATCATGGATTAGATTTAATGGATATGGATTCTCAAGATCCTTTTAGGCATAGAAGCAAACATTGAATAATCCCTCGTCATCCATTTGAGATTGAGGGGGAGTTTGTCTTGATTGCTCCTGAAGATGAAAGAGAGCCCAAAACAGTGGGAGAAACTTCTTTATCGCCTATTAGTAAGGAATGGATAACTGCAATGTAAGATGAAATGAAGTTTATAAAGATAAACCTTGTCTGGGACTTGGTTGATCTTTCGCTTGGGCAGCGAAAGATCATTGTGAACAAATGGGTTCTTAAGATCAAATGCGAAGCAGATGGTCCTGTACTGAGCAATAAGACTCGTCTAGTGGCGAAGTTATTCTAGCCTCAGAACTATTTTAGATGGACGTTAAGGCAATAAGCTAGGAGCGTAGAGTTTGCAAGCTCTAACAGTCAATCTATGGCCTAAAACAATCATCCAGGCAGTGGTACCTAAGATTTCATCGAGCCATTTGGGTTTACGATGATCAATGAAGCCCATTGCGTGCATATGAGACAGTCCAAAGATAGTGTCTTGATATTGTCATTCTATGTTGACGACATTTTTTGTTGGCTGGAACAACTAGGAGATGATGTCACCACAAAGTTGTGGTTATCCTTCACTGATGAGATGAAAAAAATGGGCAAAGCAAGCTATGTGCTCAGAGTTGAGATCTTAAGGGATCTTTCTAGGAAGATTCTTTCTTTAAGAATGTTTTTAGAACGATTCCGGAGACAAAGCTGCAAACTCATCGACACTTCTATTGTTAAAGGCAAGACTTAAGGGCTTAACATGGAACCTAAAACTCATAAAGAATTGGAACTGATGGCCCACGTGCCCTATTTAAGTACCATTGGTAACTTATAAGTAGTTATTGGTCCAATCTTAGTCGTGATCATTGACAAGCAGTCTAGAGGATATCAACATATCTCTAAGGGACTGCTGATTATATGCCTTGCTTCCAGAGTGTGAATCTATGCCTAGTCGGGTCAAAGATATTGTTGCGCAAAAGGAAGTGATTATAAAACACATAGCTACGAGTCGTATAGTTGTATGCCCTTTGTCTAAGCCCATTGCTAAGAGGACTTTTGAGACTCATGATTAGGCTTTAGAACAGCGTAGATGATGATAGATGTGTTTTATTTATTAATTTCATTAATCATTTCTTTCAGATTTTTGGGATATTTTTGCCATTTCTGCACTTAATATCAACTTATTATTGTTGCAATTTGGACAATTGTTTATTAAACAACACATACAGAATTGAAAGATCGATGTTCGTAGGTTAGATTGCCTCACTGACACGAGCAATCACCTTTGGTGTATGAGATAGCGAGCGAAGATGAGACGGATGGGTAGTTAGATATACAAGTTGGACTTGTGATATAGTCTGATAAGAAGAATCATATATACCCACCATATGTCGCCTGGTTGGAACCAAGATAAGGTCTATTAGCAAGAGACCAATTTCGGATAGTTCCCCATATCTTGAGATTAACCTATCTTTGTTAGCCAAATGTGAGGACTCGTATAGCGACATGTGGGCTTGCTATCTTAGAACTCAGGTTGGGCGCTAGGTAGCGATTAGACTAAGGTCTGTACGGTGTTTGGGAGTATGACGTCGCTTTTTAGATAAGTAACTCCACCGTACCATGTATTCATACTAAATGTGCTTGGCGATCATTTATTTTAGAGGTGAGTGAATGGATCCTTGTTTCCTCACTATGTAAGTCTAAGCAGTCATTTAGATAAGGTGTCTATATATATATTAAATGTGCTTTTTCATTTTTGACTATGTCATATAGTAGATACTTTGTGTTGCTACTATAGCTTGACTACCAAAGACCACAAAATGTCAGGGTCCCATGGAGTATGTCTGTGAAAGGAGCAAGGTTAAAATGAAGTGACATGAGGACGAAAAGATGATCATTTAGTAGTACACCCTTGTAATATATTCACTGTTGTAGACACCCTATTTTGGACTTTCCAAATTAGTTTACTTACGGTATTTGATTCCCCGATGATGAAACGAATCAAGAACACACCGGAAATGTTAGTATGTTTGAGCTTTGAGCATTCCAAAACCCTTTAAGATCCCTTTCAAACTCTCTAAACCAGAACCAAAAAGTCACAGCAAAACCCCTACTGGCACATGCTGGTCCCACACCGGCATACGCCGGTCCTTTGCCACGTGTCAGTCATCGGTCAAAGCTGCAGTTTGAACTTGAGTACACTGGTCAACTACCTGTGTACGTGTCACGACCCAACCCAGAGAGGGTTATATCACGTGACCGGCCAGAAGATTAACATCCTCCTACGGCCTCTTAATAAACCAAATTATGATTTTCAAAACTATAGTATATAATTATTTGTCCCATTGTAGCACAACATACCGGAGCATTCCAAATTACACATGTTTATAACAACTAGAGGCAGAAAGGCTCCAAAGCCCTAAATCCACAATTTTTACAAAGTTCGAAAGTAAAGAAATATGTACAATTCTTAGCCAAGCGTATGGTAGTCCACAAAACTTTCTCCTAGAAACATCGCAAGTGGCCAAGCAAAACTTCAAAGAATAACTAAAGTCCTTCACTTATTTACTTCGTGTCGCCTGTAAAAATGGATTTAAAATTTCATAAGCGATAAGCTCGTATGAATATATAAAGTACCAAAATTACATTATTTCCATAGAATAAACTTAGCTTAATAAGATTCGCAAAGGTTCAAACTCATGTATTAAAAACAAGGTAATTAGCGCATTGACAACCATGTAACAATGACCGTAAGAGGTCTATCCATAAAAAGATAGGAACGGTAGAGGTTCAACAAATCAGATTTTCATAATATTCGAAACGATACTTGCGGATCAACCAGTAATTATCAGGGAGCGACCTCGAATGCCAGCTGGTGGCAGTGAAATGATATCAAATCATGGGCACATGGTACCCAAATGAACACCTGGTGCACGTTCTAACATCACCTTATATCTCCTAATACCCACAATTTCTTTATCGTCCGTTGAGGACCGGACGTCGTATCCATATACCATTTCGATAGTAATAGTGTCAAAAGATACCGTTTTTCCATGGATTAGCCAATATTAAACAACATTAATTCAAGCTTTTATTATACTTTTAAAACTATCAGAAGATGACAGTTTACGAGAATAAGGTAATTAGGGCATTTATATACTCACAGTGGTTACTAGAGTATAGACGAGTGATGGCTAGCAAGCGGGTAGCTTCACGGCTCCAATTCAACCCGTATTAATTTACCAAGATATGAACAATCATTAACAAGCCATACTAGTATTGATAAGCTCTAACTATGACCTAATTGTAGCTATCGAACCCGACTGCCCACTTACAAGTCAAGATTTTGAAAACAAGGCTCTTTCGATCAAGGAACATTCGGTCAATTGATGTATGGTGAAAACAGGTATTGGTCAAGCCACCAAACATCCATAAGTTCATCAATTGATGAGGAAATTGTTACAATAGCATGAGATTTGGTACCAAGATTAATCAATGTCCCAAACCGATACCTCTTGATATAAAAATCATAACTAATTCATTCGAGATCCAAAAAGGATTAAACTAGCGCACAATGATAGATAACTGACAATAAAATTTCCAGAAAATAGTTGGAGACCGAATCTCTAAGTAGATTCATCATGGGAAGTCAAACAAGTGACTGATTTTCAGACAGGAACAACACAAAACAGCCCGACTTCCAAAAATCACCATAGATCGAGCTCTTAATATTTTCGAGTGATTTTGGTGTCAAAAGTTGCGCAACAGAATGAAGTTCGAATGTCATGAAGGAACTGAAATCAAATTCGAACTTTAAGAATGAAAAACTAAATGAATTCCAAGGCTATACGAATCTGTCAAACAACAGACTATCAGAATGCAAAGCAGCTTTCGAATATTCGTTATAAATTGAATCTTCAATATTTTTGAGTGATTCCAACTCTCAAAGATCAATCTTTGAGTCTAGTTTATATCTCATGAAGGAACTTGAATCAAATTCGAAGTATAATGACGAAGATACAGACAGATAGCAAAGCTGTACGAATTGGTTCAACAGCAGATTTTCAAAATGGAGAGCAGATTTTGAAAATTCATTGTGAATTGAATTCTCAACGTTTTTGAACGATTTCAACCGTAGAAGAACAAGCTACCAATGTACTTTAAATCTCAAGAAGAAGTTGAAACCCAATTCTTAGTTTAACAGTAAGAAATCGCCCAACAACGGTGACCCCAAAAGCTGTCCCAAGAATGACAGATAACTGATATGTTGTTGTATACAAAAATTAAATCGAGAAACTGAAAGAGATATGAGAGATATACTTGTAGAGAAGAGGTTTGGAGGTGAGAGTGATGATCGGAAGTGATGGTGGCAGTCGGCGATCGAAGCGGCAGTCGATGGTTTCCTCTTTCTTCCAACCGGTGACCTCTTTTTTCTCCTCTAATGCCTTCTATCCTTTCTAATTCTTTTTTTTTTCCCAATGAGGTGGGTTTTGTTGCTATATACTTACAATAGGCTGAGTCATAATAGCCACGTGCCAATCCTAGGTTTAAATGTGCATTATCAAGTCACCAACCAAATTGGCATGGTTCGGAAGGAATAATCGGGTTCAAAATCAAAGTGGGTTCACTAAACGATCTCTAAAAAATACAGAGAATGTTTCAAAAGTCTCAGCGGGGTCCCGACTATATTAATCAAGTGGTTGGACGCACCTTTAAGATTTTCTAGCACAATCAAGTAATAACCTATAGTATCAAACATAAGAGCAAGATTAGACGTACGTTTATTATGCTACTAAGGGTTAGCTTGTTACAGTACGCTAGTCAAACCTTTGGTCAAACATGTGTTTTTCAGCATACAGAAGCCAAGGGTAGGGGTGTACAACACATGGAAACCTTCCAATCCGTTGAAAAAGCAGTCTTCGCCAGAGGACATCTCTTACACCCATCCCATCACCTTTTCCCTCTCATCCAATGAGACGGAAGCCTTTGGGACTAAGGCACCAGCCCCTTTGACTGGCCTTAACCCCTCTCTCTCCATTTCCCCCTATATATACCCCATTTGGTCATCCTAGCAAAGGGTTGGTTCTCCAAGTTACAAGGTTGTAAGCGTTACCAAGTCCCACATTTGGCTATCCCTTGTTTATCTTTCTCCTGCAATGGTACTAACAAGCACGCAACAACACTCATTCTCATCTACCATACATAACCATCCTCCAAGTATCATCCAACCAACCCATCCATTCAAAGCTCAATCACTCTTTCAAACCCAAAAAGCTGGCAAGATTTCAAAAACCGTCAATGGCAAGAGCCGGCATGCGCTGGTCACGCGTACGCCCATCCTTAGCAGTACGTGTAGAACTAGAGTGGGGACTAGGACTTGTTTGGGGTCTGTCTGGGACGAACCGCGTACACCAGTTCGGAACCTGCATACTCCAGTTGTGAACTGGGATCAGGATCTTTGTTTTATGCTTTATTTCTTGTCTATTCATCACTGTGAGCATGCCTAATAACCAGTTTACTGCTTTCCATAGTTAAAGTTGCTAGTTTTACTTTCTTAATATTATTTTTGTTGCTTTGGAATGCCTTTGGGATCCTTCTGGTCATGTTCCAGAGCCCAAAAAGTGCAAAGCCAAGCATTGGACAAAAGGGTGTAACTGGCGTACAGTATCTACATATCGGCGTATGGCAGTTAGATCTAGCCCAGTGGCTGGCCATTGCATGGCAACTAGGCCTTGGCCTCTGTTTACTCCCCCCACACTGTTTATGGGGTATTCTATTTATTTTATGGCTATAAAGCCATTTTAAATGTCTATAACCATATATAAACTGTGATATAAACTACATGGTTTGTCTTGGGTGTGCACTGGTCCTTTTCAGAGCCTAGGGGGTTGAAAGTAAGAGCTGTGAGTTTAAGCTTACTGGAGTACGCCAGTTTATGTGTGGCGTGCGCAGGTCAGGTCTGCATGCAGTAACTTGGTCAGTGTATACTGGCTTTCTTCCTGCGCATATCCCCTTAGATTAGTGTGTTCCACTCTATTTAAAATGCTCACAGAAGTCTATTTTCAATCTTTATTACTTATTTCAATAAAGCAAACATACCATTTTGTCACATCCTGCCAACTTGTTACGGTTTTAATCCCCTTTAACTGTTCCCCCGCCTTAATTCGCTAAAAATGATTAATGAGAGAAAAATGCAAACATTTTATAAAATGTCCAAGTAGAGACCGATCTCTGGATTGGGTGAGAGGGGTGCCATAAAACCCTTCCCCTCTTGTAACTTGACTCCCGAACTTCAGATATCGAAGGTGACAACGGTCCAGTCTACAAATCCTTTTCCAATCAAAACGTAGCAAACGTTTCAAATTTGGTTCCTTTGGTGGTTTACCGCAAAACCCGAGTGGCAACTCTGAATTATAGCGTTTCACCGCGCTTTTCCAAAAGGGCACACCCGAAATTTCAGAGCCGTGTGCCCACAGTGGCGACTTTGCTAGGGACTTATTGCATTAGTCTTTATTTGGAAATTAATATACTTAGAACAATCTTTCAAAAGTCTATCAAAACAGTACGCTTCGAACTGTTGAAGAACGGAATGGTGTCTTAACATGATTCTCGTAATCGACCAATCCAATCTGGAACTTTTCCGATTGTTGGCTTGTGTAGTTTTCTCCAAGTATCGATTAATAAAAGTGAGCCAAGCTTAAAAAGGCATTTGTCAAAACATTGCATTTCTTTCTCATTCAATCATTCTTTGGCATTCTTCATTTGCATCGATGTTGGTAAACCCCGTTGACGTATTTTAGGTAACCGGCACAGTTTACTGGAGCCTGGAGTCCTCGAACACCCAACAACCTTGGACGACGATGAGTCGTACTACCGTTCAACCGTTGCTCTGCAATACGCACTGCAGCGGGAGGTATATCATGGCTCTAGTCTGAAGAACCCCCCTTAAACCAAAACCGGCTTCTACATGTACAAAGCACTAGAACTCTCCAAATTAGGATATGTACCCGCAAGGTAAGATTATTTGCATCTAACCCTTATATACTATCTATGTGTTATCGCTTTTCCTATCGCATGCACTGTACATACATACCGTTTTGCATAGGAGCATGATAGGGCGGCTTTTAGGTTGTCTCTTTTTCGAGTCCGTCTTATGCTTATTAGGACGCTGCTTGGCCCGATGAAGAGTCATGCATCTTGATGGTGCACCTTATTAATTTTCAAATTCCTTGAGTCAACGAGACTTTGAGAAATCAAGACTTTCTAAGTCCTTGCCTAAATCCGATCGAGGTTTCAAACAGAAAACTAGGAACAATAGAGCGAATGCCGTGATACTTACACCACACAGGTTAAGTGCTAAACACTTACACTATTTTGGCTAAGTGGAGTGTTGCCACCTATGCCACCTCGGTTTTGGTATCACGTCATCTACGCCGAGTGGTTCCGACCTCCAAGGTTGAAACCTCGAGAGCCGAATAGTCAAAAGCTTAGACTATTTTGACATCTCTTAGTGTTAGTCGATTCAAACAAAGGATACACCCTCAAAAAGAATTCCGAGGATTCTAGCGGTGTCTGAATATCATGAGGCAGACTTGTTTCTAGTTCTAGAGTCTACGAGGACACCGACGATGTCGACATGTGTATTGCATTCTAACTACTACAGGAACCTCACTGAGTTCTCCTTTACTTTGCTGTCCAAAGCTCTAGGTCATTTCGCTGAAGGGAAGAACCAAACCTACTTGGGAGCGTCTACCGGGGCTTTAGCAAAGGATTGCCACTCAATCAAATACAGCGGCATCACCAGCGGGTTCACTGTTACTTCCAAGGCCATACCTCTTTATTTGATCACTTCGAATGGCAGGGCAAACAGAATTGTCTGAGCTGAAAAAGGTTCTACAAGAAATGAGCCAGAAAATGGACAAATAAATGATTATGGTCCAAGGGTTGGTTGACCCTTGGTTGACCTTTTTACCTCCGCCATGTCAAAGCTGGATCTGGGACTAAATACTAATCACGCCCTAAACCGAGAATCCCCTCAAGCCTGCCACACTCCTGCAATTGGAATCAAGCTGTGCTCAAAAGATATGTTCAAAGACCTCGCTGAATTCCATGTGGCCAGAACTCACCCAAAGAAGGATGCCAGTTCCTTGTCTGAAGTCGGTGTTGAAAGGAAAGACGCACACATTGACGAGGTCCGGCCCAATCCCAAAAGAGTGTGTTCCATTGATAGCGCAATGCTAAACAGCGGTGGAGTGAGTAAAAGTTTTGCTAATCCTCATCTCAATTGCAGAACCCAACCAAGGATCTTCTCCCACTTCCCCGCACCTTTGTCCTCAGTTCATGAGAAGCTTCTCGAAGCTGGTTTCATCAAGTCGATCCTTCTAACTCCTTCACCTCGAACATTCCCGGCATCCCACAATCCTAACCTTTTCTATACCTACCACCAAATGCCTGGCCATCTCACCAATGTTTGCTACTGCCTTCGACATGCCATTCAAGATCTCATCGACAATGGCACTGTTGAAGCTCCCCCTCCATCAAAGCCTTATGTCATTTTCGATTCCATGCCTCAACACAACTCCAGCCCACAAGTTGGTCAAATATCCTTAAGTTCCACTCAAGTCAACCCAAGCTCCACTCAAAACAACCCTGCCTCCACCATATTCAACCAAACTCTCTATATTATCCTAGCAAATCAACCCAAACCAATCCTATCCATCCCATCCGAACCTGGTTAACTTGGCGGCCATAGGTGGTGCAATTGAGACCTTATCTACTGACACTTGGACTGACAGTGATGAGTCCTCAAAGGAAAAATTCAAGAGAAAGCTTATTCAATCAAGAGAGAAGACTGACTGGCAGAGGTCCTTCACTCAAGGGCCTTTGGAGTTGTTGTTCTCCCAAGTGGGTTTGGTCAAAGATGCTGAGGAGGTTGAAGTGTTGATGCTTGGACCCGACACTTTCGAGGACCTTACCCCTCTCATTGTGCAAGTTAAAGGTAGCTTTTAAAAATTGCATTTTCAAACTGCGTGTAAACTGCATTTACGACACATCTGAGTCTGATGCGGAGTCTTTTGAGTTTGTCTAAAGTCTAGCTCTGAGTCGGAATTTGAGCCTCTTGGCCCTCCACATCGTAGCTTTTGTTTCAAATCTGAGTCTGCTATACTTGGCAATCTCGAGGGATTTTATGATATGCATTATCCTGCTTTTAAGTACTTCGCTGGCTTTTGAATAAACCGTGTTGACCTCGACGACAAAGGGATAGATTTTGATAAGAGCATCCCCAAGGAAATGTGTTCCCTCGCCGAAAGGGAAGACGAAAGGCATGCTCAGCCTACTAAAAGAAGAAGTAATTTCAATAAACTTGAAAGATGAAGTAGACCCTCGAATTCAAATTGGTTCAACGCAGTCTCCAGAAGAGCATTGTGCTCGGTCAGACATGCTCGAAGAATTCATCAGCATCTTGGCATGGTTTCACAAAGACACACATGGCGTTGACATGCTCAGAAAATTCATCAACGTTTCGGCATGGCTTTACAAAGATACACCTGGCGTTAATCTTGAGACAAAGAAGCATCGAACTCCCTTTGTTACCGGATGCCAAAATCATGTAAAGCAAAAGCTCAAAAAGCTCAGGGCTCTATACCATATTCAAGATAGCAGCAACAGCGTTCCATCAGGCACAAATTAGAAAGTGTAAAAATAAATGGCTCATTTCCAACCGAAGCACTCTGGACCTTGCATTATCAAAACCACTCTATCTGGGGGTGTAGCCAAACGTTATCGCCCTCGACGGCAACAAATTCGATACCTTGGTCAACCTGGAGCAATTCAAAAGCTACTTTTTTCTGAGAGAAGCTCTTTGGGCTGAAAACCCTAAGGGTGGGCAGTTCAAAGCAAAAGTTAGAGTAGCTTGCTAGACCAGAAAACCTATGAAGGAAGTTTAGGTAAAAATGAATAGGCAACAGTCAAAAGCTCACTAGACTGAAAACCTAAGAAGGTGGTTCTAGGCAAAAGTTAGAGCATAAAAGGTAAGGTAAAACACACAAGTGAACCTTCACCCGAACTACACTTTGACCTGATTCCTTGAAAAGGGATACGTAGGCAATCTCTCTTTGAGATTCGGTCATATTCTATCAACTTGATCCATGGTCCACATCAAACGTCGAGAACAAGTCAAGCTTCATTGGAGGAATTAGAAGGGGGAAACCTTTCGTCTTTCATGTTTAATGCAAACTGCTACTTCTATTACACAAGCTGAGCATAAAAGCCTTAAAACATTTGAAGCATGAAAAATAGAACAAAATACTTGCGAGGCCTAACGGCTCAAAGTTTATTCTAAGTTCAGCGAAGTCCGGTGTGAGCAGTTGTAGTAGACTTGTAGAGCTAGTTTGAGATTCATGCATGCTAGTTGAAAGTGATGCACGTTGGTCCCAATCCTGCACGCGCTATTGCTTCCAGCAGCAGATAATAACAGTCAGCTACTGCCTCCAGCTTATCATTTTCCATTTCAAATCCAAAGCACCTTGAATATCGTTCAATGGGTTTTTGCCAAATTTTGTCATACCGTACACGTCATATGGGCTTAACATGACAGTGCAGGGGTGTTAGTTTCAGTCCGAGATTTATTTGAGTCATCTTTGGCATCTTTTGTCCGTTTTTGTGACATTTTTCCAATTTTTTTCAATCCGTTGTCATTGCGGGATACTATTCTTTGTTTTATCAGTTTGTATAGGTCATTGTACATCTATTTGACCTTACGCAAGTATCTGTTTCACCTGTCTAGGGGATATTTGAGTTTTGGCTCATTAATGCCCAAATTTTCATTTCCATGTGTCAAAGAGCTTACGCGTTATTCTGGGTCTCTTCGTTCATTTTCATTTGAGCTAGGCAAGTTTGTACATATACGCGCATCTATTTGTCAACTAAGGTCATTCGTCAATGCAAGTTAGATATTAGCGGTTGGTTTTAGGCTTTTTGTTATCAGTTTTCCCCAGGAGAACCAATAAAACCAGAAAATGCAACTTTTATTTGCTACTAACAATATCCATGAAACAACGGTGGAATATCATGCTTGTCAAGGCTCAACGGCCCAAGCAAAAGCATATCTGCCCAGAAATCAAAGGGCACGCAGTCCCAATGCTATTCCTATTTAAGGTCTAATATTAACATGGGGCACGCCAGCCCACTCAGCGTCTATCTACGTGGCCACGTAGGCCCAAATCTCAAAAGCAAAGGACAGTAAAGTAAAGAGGCTCAGTGGTAGTCCTCATTGGTAGAGCTTGGGCTCGTTCTCTTCTTTGTCGTCACTCTTGATCTCCTTGAAGTACCTGGGGCTTCTCTCCCATCCTCCTCTTCTGAGGATGCTTTCGCTGACAGACTCTCTCTCTCAGACTCTCTCTTTCTGAACCTCTGAAAACTCTTTGGCGCGAGCCACCCTTTCTATGGGCCTCTCTTTCAACTGCACACCTTCAACCGCTGGTTATCTAGTGCTCTTGTATCTCTGAGCTGGGGCTAAGGTGACAGTATTGATTTGTGTAACTTTTGTTGCTGTGGTCATTCTAGGTCATCATCCTCTAGAAGCCGCCCTAGTCTGCCATTACATTTTCAATTTGTGCATTCAATTTAGTATGCATATCATTGCATATTCTATATCAAATGTTGAAAGCAAGAAAGGTCTATCAAGTGCCAAAGCAATCCTATCCAATATCAGAAGCAACAAGTAAATAGGATTTTGGGGTCCATACCTCAGGTCTATTGGAACTGGAGCCGGAATTGCTTCTTTAGGATAATGCAAATGTGGGGAAATGCCACACACCGCTTTCCTTATCTCGTTCTCCATGGCAACCATCAAGCGCACGACCTCACTGTTCCACTCTGCTGGCACCGGGAGTAAACTTTGGAGATCAGAATATCATCCAATTCAACGATGGTCCGAATCATCCTCAATGATGATCCACTATCCGATTCAACGATGGTCTGAATCATCCTCAATGATGATCCACCGTCCACTCAACGATTGTTTGAATCATCCTCCATGATGATCCACCGTCCTGACTTAACGATGGTCCGAATCATCCTCAATGATGATCTACCGTCCCAACTCAACGATGGTCCGAATCATCCTCGATGATGATCCACCATCCTGATTCAACGATGGTCCAAATCATCCTCAATGATGATCCATGGTCCCGATCAAAGATGGTACGAATCATCCTCAATAATGATCCACGGTCTCGATCAACGATGGTCCGAATCATCCTCAATGATAATCCACCGTCCAATTCAACGATGGTCCGAATCATCCTCAATGATGATTCACCGTCCCGACTCAACGATGGTCGGAATCATCCTCAATGATGATCCACCGTCCCGACTCAACGATGGTCTGAATCATCCTCAATGATGATCCACCATCCGACTCAACGATGGTCTTCGCGTCATCCTCAATGATGACCCACCGTCCAATTCAACGATGGTCTCCGCATCATCCTCAATGATGACTCACTATCCTAGCTCAACGATGGTCTTCGTGTCATCCTCAATGATGACCCGTCCATTCAACTCAATGACGACCTGTTTCGTCCACTTCTACGATGGTTCGTGTCATCCTTAATGATTACCTACCGTCCAACTCAATGACAGTCCGCCCATCCATTCAATTCAACGACGGTCAGTCCCATCCATCTCAATGATGATCCGCCCGTTCTCTTCAACAACAGCCGGTCCTGTCCAATCCATAAATGACACGTTCATCCTAAATTATGATCCGCCGGTTCAGTCCAACTCAACGGTGATCAGAATATCGTCTGCGTTCAATCCGACAACGGTTATCAGAATATCGTCTGCGTTCACTCCCTCAACGGCGATTAGAATATTGTCCAGCTCAATCCATCAACGACGATCAAAATATCGTTCGACGGTCCACCCGTCCGCAACTAATTGTTCCCCAAGAATGTCCGCCTCGGCCTGCTCCGAATGGATACCTCTACTTTAGTCTAGCTTCAAGCGCATCTTCCAGCAGCCTTATTGCTCTGTCTCGGATGGTCTTTGATGACGAAATTGGCTCTAATTCCCAACGGATGGAATTTAACCTACCTGACATGATCTACCCGTGATTGTTAGAAATTGTGTGTTCTGAGGATAGTTTTGATCCCCAAAAACGATGGCTTGTCCCATCCAACTCTGCAGCGACAACCTGTTCTTTCCAATTCGACCAACAAGCGCCGATTTTCTCGTCCAATTCTATTTTCATCTCTAGCAACGGCCTTCCCATTCAAATTCAATCCATTAGTCGGGTTCCTTAAGTTTATGTGTCTGCTTTACTAGCATGTTTTGTTCTGGATAGCCTTATGTGGTGCATAGAAACCTTTGACGTTACTTGTACCAAGACAATGGTGCTCCAAGTGTCATCAAAGTGGGGCTACTGTAGACACCCTATTTTGAACTTTCCATATTAGTTTACTTACGGTATTTGATTCTCCGATGATGAAACGGATTAAGAAGACCCCGAAAATGTTAGTATGTTTGAGCTTTGAGCATTCTAAAACCCTTTCAGATCCCTTTCAAACTCTCTAAACCAGAACCAAAAAGCCACAGCAAAACCCCTACTGGCACACTCTAGTCCCACACTGGCATACGCCGATCCTTTGCCACGTGTCAGTCATCGGTCAAGCTGCAGTTTGAACCGGAGCACGCAGGTCAACTACCTGTGTACGCTAGTCAAACCTTTGGTCAAACTTGTGTTTTTCAGCATGCAAAAGACATGGGCAGGGGTCTACAACACATGGGAATCTTTCAATCCATCGAAAAACCAATCTTCGCCAGGGGACATCAATTACACCCATCCCATCACGTTTTCCCTCTCATCCAATGGATGAGAAAGAAGCCTTTGGGGCTAAGGCACTAGCCCCTTTGATTGGCCTTAACCCCGCTCTCTCCCTCTCTCCCTATATATACCCCCTTTGGTCATCCTAGCAAAAGGTTGGTTCTCTAAGTTACAAGGTTGTAAGGGTTACCAAGTCCCACATTTGGCTATCCCTTGTTTATCTTTCTCTTGCAAGGGTACTAATAAGCAAGCTACAACACTCATTCTCATCTACCATACACAACCATCCTCCAAGTATCATCCAACCAACCCATCCATTCAAAGCTCAATCACTCTTTCAAACTCAAAAACCAAAGGTATAACATCTTTGTACTGCTTTCTGTTCTGATCTCTGAGGGGGAGCTGGCAGGGTCAAGGCTGGTAATCAATATCAGTCCTGACCCTAAAGCTGGCAAGGTTTTAAAAACCGTCAATGGCAAGACCCAACGTGCGCCGGTCATAAGCACGCGTACGCTTGTCCTTAGCAGTACATGCAGAACTGGCTTGGGGACTGGGACCTATCTTGGGTCTGTTTGGGACGAGCCTGCGTATGCCAGTTCAGAACTCGCGTACTCCAGTTCGGAAACCTTCGGAACTCGCGTACTCTAGTTGTGAACTGGGGTCAGGATCTTTGTTTTATGCTTTATTTCTTGTCTATTCATCATTGTGAGCATGCCTAATAACCAGTTTACTGCTTTCCATAGTTAAAGTTGCTAGTTTTACTTTTATAATATTATTTATGTTACTTTGGAATGCCTCTGGGATCCTTCTGGTCATGTTCTAGAGCCCAGAAAGTGCAAAGCTAAGCATTGGACAAAAGGGTGTAACTGGCGTATAGTATCTACATACTGGCGTACGGCAGTTAGATTTAGCCTAGTGGCTGGCCATTGCATGGCAATTAGGCCTTGGCCTCTATTTACTCCCCTCATACTGTTTATGGGGTATTCTATTTATTTTATGGCTCTAAAGTCATTTTAAGTGTCTGTAACTATATATAAACTACATGATTTGTTCTGGGTGTGCACTGGTTCTTTCTAAAGCCTAGAGGATTGAAAGTAAGAGCTGTGAGTTTAAGCTTACTGGAGTACGCCAATTCATGTGTGGCGTGCGCAGGTCAGGTCTGCAAACAGTGACTTGGTCAGTGCATGCTGGCCGTCTTCCTGGGAATATCCCCTTGGATCAGTGTGTTCTAGTCTATTTAAAATGTTTACAGAAGTCTGTTTTCAATCTTTATTATTTGTTTCAATCAAGCAAACATACCATTTTGTCACATCCTGGCAACTTATTACGGTTTTAATCCCCTTTAACTGTTCTCCTGTCCTAATTGGCTAAAAATAATTAATGAGAGAAAAATGCAAATATTATATAAAATGTCCGAGTAGAGACCGATCTCTGAATTGGGCGAGAGGGTGCCATAAAACCCTTCCCTTCTTGTAACCTGGCTCCCGAACCTCAGATATCGAAGGTCACGAAGGTCCAGTCTATAAAACCTTTTCTAATCAAAACGTAGCAAACGTTTCATGTTCGGTTCCTGGGTGGTTTACTGCAAAACCCAAGTGGTGACTTTGAATTGTAGCGTTTCGCCACGCTTTTCCAAAAGGGCACCCCCGAATTTTCAGGGGCGTGTGCCCACAACTGTCGACAACTCAGCTCACTCTATTGGGACGCAGATTGGGTGTGAATATAGAGTGCATGATGTTGGGGGGTAAGACATGCTTTTCGGAAGAATTAAAGATGTTTGGTCCGGTGTAACTAAATGGATTCAGGATACACATTAGACACTCTTATGGGTTGATGTCTCTATGTGGGCTCTTAAGGAGTTTTTAGTGTAGAGCTCCCATTTGCAGGCGCTCTAGCGATCACACGGTTCATTAGCATGTATGAATTTGCTTCTTAGTCAGGTAGATGGAAGAGAGATTGATACAACTTGTCATGCCCATGCATGGGTGAGTAGGAGATGTTGGAATTTGGGGCCGATCCGGGGCCAAATCGGGTCGCCCATGTGGGCATGACCCGGTGACCCATATATTAGAGATTCCTACCTCATCTTGGAGATAAGATAGGAGAAGTTGAAGTCATTCTAATCTCTTAGGATTAGAAGATTTCTAAATCATCTAGGATGCTCTCTCTCTCTCTCTCTCTCTCTCTCTCTCTCTATATTTAATTCCTGCAAGATGTTCATAGAGACTGACACAATAATATACACATGAGATATACAAAAATGAAATAGAGTTCTGGAAAACTCTATCTCTCTTCGATAGTTCTCTCTCTACCATTAAAAAGCAATCCGAGCTTTTGTACTGTGGAATAGAGGGTGATACTCGATCCTTGTAGTATCACTCCATCACAGAAATTTGTCGCTGATTTGGTACGTGATCGAGAGTTCGTAATCCATTCACACCAAAGTCCGGTTCGGTTAAAGTTTACAAGGTAATCCAAATCATCCGCTTCCACACTATGGTTATATTTATCTTACACTGTGTGATCAATGTATAATTACTGTGCTCCCACAGTGACTGAAAGTGGGCTGAAAAAATAATCCAGTGCTATGCGACGGCTAATAGGCAACCACGTTGAATAATTTTGCTAGTGTCGTTATCTCAATGTCACTATCCCATGGACTTTGGCATGCCGACAATTGCATTATTTATCTACAGCAAATTCAAGGCACGCTCATTAGTCCAATTTTTCGTTCGTTCAGATTATCTCTACTGACTCTGCTCTACAGTGCTCCGTTTTGTGTTCGATTGGGCTCCGAATACAGTTAAATTTTTTATTTTTATTTGGACTTCATGGTGACGATATTGGCGTCATTTTTGTGCGCTTGAGTGGGTGGGCCAAATTGGATGTCAACAACAACATTTTATCTTAAATTACCTGAAATCAGGAGAAACATATTTTACGCGCAATATCATCTAAAATATTCAACAATAAATATAATTATATGGAAAATGAGATATATTAAGCACAATAATATATAATATTGTGTGCTTATCAGCTTCTGAGGATCGCAATCTTTAAGGTTTATTTGAGATCATTAGATCCAAATTATAATCTGGGTGGATAAATTTGTTCAGTGGAGATGAAACCCAGCTAAATTACTATTATATTTTTGAACTGGCATAGCTAAACTACTACTACTTCTTTTTTTATCATCCCTTTTTGTTCGAAAACACTGAGCACTCTCACATACGTACAGTTGGCCAAACGGGGATTTATAGAATCGGGCCGGAGAATTTGCTTATTGCCTGAAAAAGCGGAAATGGGGGACCCAGTTAGGAGACAACATGGATGTCGGCTCCATCTGGCCTATCCATATTCGACAATGGACAGCTCAGATTTTATCTCAGCTAAACAGATCTCAGCTGTCCAGCCGAGGTAAAATCCGAATCGTCTATTGCCGAGTATGGACAGCCCAGATGGGACCAACATCAATGTTATTCCCTAGCAGGATCCCCGGGTTCAAAAAAGTGACACTTTGGTGTGATGCTAATCCCCGAACCCATTCCCTAACGTGCTATTTGTTAGTAGAACATATAAGAGGCTAAAATACATTGAAAAGACGCATTGTGCAGCTTGTGCTATACATTTCTAGTTTTCAAACATGGATGGGGAGAGCGGAGGAGGTTGCCAAGAGAGGAGATGAATAGAGTGAAAGGTATATGGGAAGGGAAATGTTATAAATCTTGATACCACAGAACGATATGATATCATGATTTTGAAGTTATCCGGTCACTGCACACTGCACATTGGTGTGAGCTTCATTTTTATTTATCTGCCATTGTTAACTCGTGATGATTTCAACCTGCTTTATGACAATTGGCTTAAAAAAGGACACGCCACAATGCCTATTATTTAAAAATAATAATGAAGTTTTATTATTCATCAGTAGTTGAGTATATTTTGCATAAAAAATATATATGGGATTATATCATTTGTCATCATAATTTAAAGTAAAACCCTCGTGAAGAAGCCGTAAGGAAACATGCATGACCTCACCTCTAAAAATAAAATAAATTAAAAGAATAAAGACAAATTACTTAAAATGGCTTTTGGGGGAACTTTCGACTATGTGACAAAGAGTAAACCAAATTACATACCATTAAGGAACCTAAATTGGGTCACATCATACATGTTTTGCCCAATCCCTCTCTCTCTCTCTCTCTCTCTCTCTCTCTCTCTCTAATAAAAAGAAACCATATAATAATAAGTATGCAAGTCACTACCCACTTCGTAATTAAGGTCAGAATTTGCTTCTGTTAAGTGCCTTTTTGATAGATTCATTTGTGGATTCTTAATGGTTGGCTACATCATAGATTCTATGTGGGGCATATATAGAAAGTTTTCATCAAAATATTGGATGGGACATGGGAGACACGTATGACGTCAATAAAGGCAATGCACAGTTAGTGTGGTAATGGACCGGGGATCATTCTAGTTCAATTATGATGACTAAAATTTTCATTTGTCTAGACTAATATTTTTGGCAAAAGTGCTACACACACAACGGTTATGTAAAACACAATACACAACCAATCTCTAGCCGTCCATTGCTGTAATAAATGGCCAAAATTCGTTCAAATTCTTCCTCATAAAAGTTAAACTTTTCCTTGAAAAAGTTTTTATAAAATCTAAACTATCCAAATACATCTGGACAAACGATGGTGCAAGCAACATTTTTTTATTTTTGGAGACCTTACAAAAATTCAGCATAATCGAATATTGGTAATGGTAAGTTAACTTGGATTCGGCTCATCGGGATATGAGATAAGAAAATAAGATATTTTGTTATTTATAGATGGATCAACCCCTACAACACAGTAATTCGTAAAATGTGGGAACTCCATCAATGAAATTGGTAAAATACGATTAGTAGTTCAATAATGTAACGAAGAACAATCATATTAATTTTAAAGATCTCGGTAGACGCTTTTGCTTTTGTTAGAAACTACGGGGGAGAGTTAGGGTATGGCCGTTTAAATATGAAATGACATTTGGAAAATTGTTTAAATAGAAAACAAAGACTAGAGAAAGAATATTTTTAGAGAATATATAATTAAAGTAGAAAGTCTAGTGCAATATGAATTTCAAAGACTGATTGGTTAATTGGTTAAAGTAGAAAAATGACTTTCTAAGTATTATGTCGAATTTTTTTTTTTATTGAGGTAGCATGAATGCTCCAGAGGTGGTTATTGTTGTTCTCCTTGGGATCAGATGATTGGGAGAAGGGGTTCCAATTTACCTTGCATTTCGGCTGGTTCTCCAGTTAATCAAGGGGTCGCTACACTTGTTCAATCTTGCTCATCCTTTTCTCTTTAGACCGTGGGGTCAACCGCTTCCCATCACATCGAGCTCTTTTCTTTAATCATCGGTATGTGGTGAAGAAGTTCAGTGGTATAGTGCTTTCTCCGGTTGAGTATTCTCGGATGGTGGCTAGGTTGGTGATTCCTGAGTGTGGTGAGGACCTGCACACTGAGCACCCGCATTAGTGCCAAACCCGGATCGTGGGGAGTCCGGGATAGGCACTCCGACGGTCAAGTCAAAAAGAGGGAAGGGAAGCTTTTGAAGTGTATTTAGGGTTTTGGAGAGAGAATGCATTACCTTATTCTGAAGGTGGAGCACTCATTTTATAGGCAAAGATAACTTGGAGTCCAACCCACGCGTATACACCATGTGCTCGGTGATTGGTGCCTACTTGATTCACTAAGTCAGGCCTATAGTCATGAGCTTTGTACTCCGTTCGTTCAATAGGAGGAACGACGTCACTCTATCTTCCAACCACTTGTTGGTTCCCCATTGTCAAGCCACCTGCCCCACCTACCCTACTCTACTTGACTTCCTCTCCAAGTCAGGGGCAGGGGTGGCTCGATGGTTGACAGCTCTGCCGATCGATATAGCCTGGCTATGTTTGGGCTTCTTTTGAGTTACCGATTGGTCCAACGGGACGTAGTCGAACAGAAAGATATAACCGAGAACGGCTAACTCACGCCCTGGTCCCTAGTTCTCACCTGTGCCGGATGAGCTCGGCCCGGTGGGACGGGTCCAGCGGAGGTACAACAAGCACTATGTACCGCCGGTCCGTCCAACCCTTAAGACCATGGGTTTGACGGGTCACTAGCATGACATGGCTATCCCCTTGGTAACTTCGCCGAAGCAAGTTCCAAGAGCACCAAATAATCACTCGCCACATAATGGCTTGTATCCTTCTCCACTAATGGGGAAGATCGGTAAAAAGTGGGTTTGGTGACTTTGGATTGGCATGTAGTGGAGTATACAAGAAGCCGTACCGTATTTGGTAAACCTCTCCCATGGGATTGGATTAGATTAGTAAGTCGTATGGACCCAATTTTTTGTTTTTTGTTTTTGTTTCGATAACGCAGAGTGTCCCCGGATCAGCTTGCGCGCACCATAGGACTAAATTTTTACAACTCCAACCAGCCTTTGCAAGCCCAAAAGTTTTTACGCATGAGTGGTCCCAAGGGTTTTTTTGCAATATAACTGTATAAGAGAGTCGAACTTGGGATCTCGAGATGATAAATCCCTCCGTCCTGGCCGATCACCAACTGCACTATCCCTCGGAGTTGCATGGACCCAATTTGTTTGGTTTGACAAGCAAATACCGGATTATGAACCCCATCTGTTCCGAATCTCCGACAATGAATTTCCACATTACGGTAGATTGGTTGACGCACGGAACCAAGTATTGGTAATCCGATCTATACCTCTGTTCTTTTTCTAACTGGTTGTCGGGGTCAACTTTCGTGCACCCTGGCTAAATTCAGAGACCTTAACGATCGAGCAAATTTCTAGTTGCCCCAAAGTTTCGAACATTTGACTTTCGTGAAACTCGATCTTGCGATCTTCTGGGGAACAAGCCCTTTACTTGCTGTCACACAAGTCATTCGACTCGGCAAAAAAAAAAAATGCCTCTGTTATTTCCTTAATTGATCAATCCTCTCTTTTCTTACCTTTTTCTTTCGATATAAAATGTGCGGCCACGGCTCCACAACCCGTCTCGTTCCCCCTCGTCTCTCTTAAAATACTCGATCAGGATCGAATTTCAATTGTACAAGGGGCTTGGATTGGCAATTACATTTATGGTGCAGCCAATTGTACCATAGGCTACTCCAAAAAAATTTACTACTAAGAACCAAACACAAGTGGTTCATTTAAATGCTATATATACTAGACCAAAAGGTACAACAGTTCAAAAAAAAAAAAAAAAGGCACGTACTCCCCAAAGACGGATTTTCACTTGTACTTTTGCGTACTTTTGTCTAGTAGACCTGTTATAAATTCAATTGGACTCTACCTTAATTTAACACATATTTTTAGACAATTCATTGATGCACTCAGATTCTCATTGTATTGGTAACCTCGCAGCTATATGCAGTATCCAGAAATCAAGGCCATTCATAGCTATATGGCCTCCATATACTTTTTATTTATTTATTTATTTATTATGACTTAAGTGTTTGCTTAGTTTACGAACATCTCAAATACTATTTTATTTTAAAAGATCGATTTCGTTGAGGTTAATTAAATCTAAAGACAGAACTGATCAGGACCAAAAAAGTTAATAGCGCCTCAACTATTTCAATTCGTCCTCCACGCCGTTCACAATTAATAACATGCACACAATCCATAATTATTACTATACCAACCAACAACATACAAATATACAACAGGAATTGAGGGGGGATCAGGCCGTCCTCCGAAGTTGAATTTCGGCCATATAAACAGTTCAAACTTGTTTTAAAGTATCTTATTGGCAAGATATTACTACTATTAACAAATCTATCTAGACCATTAAAAATACTTTGAAATGGTTGCAATCACTTGGACTGCCCACCAGTCCAACGCAGACATGCCATATTCTTATGTTATTTTGCCTAGTTTTTTTGCTTTGTTATTTTGCAATCACAATTACATACGTGTTGTACACATATACACTTGAAAATCCACACTAAATTACAGTACCATTAAAAGGCACCGACTTCCGCGAGCTTGGGCACGAGGTGACCGCCGAGGTGGAGCGCAACCAGGCTCTCCAGGCCGCCGACGCGAGTCCCGCCGATGAACACCGCTGGAGCGCCGCCTGCGGATCCGTCGGCAGAGGGCGGGAGGGCGGGGATCTCGTCCTCGTCCAATTCGATGGCGGTGGGGTGGACGCCGATGGCGGAGAGGAGGCTCTTCATGACGTGGCACATGCAGCAGGAGGATCGGCTGAAGACCACGACGGGGTTCTCCGCTATCAGCCGCCGGATCCGAGTCTCCGCCGTCTCCGACACGTCGATGGCCAGCGGGGAATTGGTAGTTGGCGTTAGCTCCAGCCGCACGCCGCCGTCTCGGAGCCCCTGCATCGCCGGTGCTGAATTGGAGAGGGAGAGAGAGAGAGAGAGAGGTGTTTCTACGTCAACGGGGTGAAGGTGATGCAAGTGGGTGTGGGGCGTTTCTGGGGGATTTTTAGGCTGTGTGATTGTTTAATTTTTTGTTGTTTATTTGAAAGTGGTGACGACTGCAGTAGTGAGTTATTTAGCCCGGAGGCCAGTGACCCGCCCAAAGCCCGCTCAGCCGATCGGGTTTTAATCCGGCTTAGCCCATTAAACGGATGGGTTAGTCCAGCCTGTAGTTTGTAATGGGCGGGCTTGGACCTATAAATTTTTATTAAGCCCAGCCATAGGCCCGGCCCGTGAACCCACTCGTGATACCCTCCATTAGTTCGAAATCCCACAAATTTTTTTCCCTTGGTTTACGTTTCTAGATCTGCCAACAAGCCCATTGTAATTTACAACAGCTATTTATTAGAGATCAAAGGCTCATATCTAACCAACACACAGATGAACTTAGGCTACAACCACACAGGATCAAATCATTTCTCTAACTCTAGATATAAATACTCTTTTTCTGCTGAAATCAGATCCAAAACCCATCTGCTCTCTCTCACCTCCCAATCTCTCCACAATCCAATCCTCTCCTCTTCCTCCCATTCTCTAAGACGCAGACAACGAACAAAGATCATATCTATTCTCTCCGATCTCAATTAGACAACCACAGTCTGATCTTAACCACAGTCTGATGAGCTCGACGAGACGAGAGCAGGCTTTTATCCGGCCCGAGCCTGTGAAATGGGCGGGCTAGCTCAGCCCGTAATTTGTAATGGGTGGGCTTGGGCCAATGAATTTTTACTCAACCCGTCCTAGGCCCGGCTCGTGAGCCCGCTCGTGGTACCTGCCCAATAGCCCAAAATCCCATAAAAGTTTTTCCCTTGGTTTACGTTTCTAGATCTGCCTACAAACCCACTGTAATTTACGACGACTATTTATTAGAGATCAAAGACTCATATCTAACCAACACACAGATGAACTTGGGTTGCAACCACAAAGGATCAAATCCTTTCTCCAACCCTAGATATAAATACTATTTTTCTGCTGAGATCAAATCCAAAACCCATCTACTCTCTCTCACCTCCCAATCTCTCCACAATCCTTTCCTCTTCCTCCCATTCTCTCACATGCAAACAACGAACAACGATCATCTCTCATCTCTTTGATCTCAACTAGACAACCACAATCCGATGAGCTCGACGAGACAAGAGCGACCATCTCTCCGATATCGCCGATCTCTCCTCCGTGGCTCCGCCGCCCTGTCCGACAACCTCCTCCACCTTTCTGCCTCTTCAAAAAGTGAAGTGTCCATAGATTTTATTCAATTCAGTTGGGTTCAACTCTCACGCAGTTGGATTCGAGAATAGCAATAGATTAGTTGGGTTCTTTTTGTTTATGTTTTATAAAGTTTATAATGATTTCTGCAGGAAAAAAAAAAAAAAACTACTGTAATGAGAATCTCGTTATGAGATCAAAATTCTAGCCCAACTACTGTAATTGTAGGGAAAATGACGGTCAATGACGTGTTTTGATAATTAATACCCACCAAGGACATTTTCAGCATTAACAAATGTTTTTAGCTTGTCCTTGGCGGGTATTAATTATCAAAACACGTCATGGGCCGTCATTTTCCCATAATTGTAATGAGATGAAAGCCCAACTACTGCAATGACATTAGCCTGTCTGGCAGGGCGTCCACAAGCCCACCCGTGTTTTGGCCCGCTAGCCCATCGATTGGGCTAGCCCGTGGGCGGGCTTGGGCTTCAATTTAAAGTACGTAGCCTGGCCCGTCAAAAAGAATAAGCTCGATCGACCCAGCCCGTGGGCCAGCTTGAATAGTGAGTTGACGGGCTGGGCTGGCCCGGCCTGATGATGACCCTTAGTAGTGAGGGCATAAGTCACGTTGTGTGTCTGAGCATGAGTTTGAGCTCATAGAACAAACATAAAATGGGAGTCGGACATGGGTAAATCAAATCCACAATGCTTTGTGTGGGATTTATCTTGAGATTTCGTATAAATGGATGTTTAATTTGTTTAAAATATTTTTTGAAGTATTCTTGTAAAATGAGCTCGGTTTAACATCGATAAGGGCTTGCCTTTTTTTTTTTTTTTTTTGGTATGGTAAAAAAGGGCTTGGTTTCTTCACTAGCAAAAAATTGAGCGAAAAATTAATCAAGTCTTTACAAATATCCAACTGAACTAATTTTTTTACAAGAATACTTAAAAAGATGTTATAAACAAATTGAGCATCTTCGATCATTTGTATGAAATCTCAAGATAAATCTCACACAATGCATTGTGTATTTGATATACACCAAATGCTATGCCCTTTATAGCCTGTTTGGATGCCGGATTTGGCCCCGGATTTGTTACGCGGCCGGACTACATCTCCCTCCCCTCCTCTTCTCTGGTCTTTGGGAGCCAAAAAACCTACCCGAATTTGGCCCCGGATTTGGCAATTTCGGATTTGTAATCCACCCACGGGGTGGATTTGTAACGACAGGGTTACCCCTGTCGTTGGATATGCGGGATGATATGGGGTCAATGAATGACTGTTTTGCCCTCCCTTCCATCCAAACAATTGGAGGAATTAGGGGCGAATAAAAAACGTATTACGAAGAGAGAGAGAGAGAGAGAGAGAGAGAGGAGGAGGAGGAGGAGGAGGAGAAGGAGGAGGAGGAGGAGTGGTACCGCGCACAGATCGTCGGCATCGGAGAAGAAGGAGGTCGCCGATCATCGGTGTCGGAGTAATCAAATCGAGAGTGGGCGAGGATGGTGCGAACCTGGCGGATTAGGGTTTTGGCGAGTGGAGGCTGGAGGAGGGGGTTGGGGGAGAAAAGGAGGCGGTGGTGGAGGGGCGAGGCAGGGCCGCAGGAGGCGGTGGTAGAAGCTGAAGGTGGTCGTGGACTGGTATGGGCTCCAGTAGGGCTGCAAACAATCCGAGCCGCTCGCGAGCGGCTCGGAGCTCGGCTCGATAACGGCTCGGCTCGGCTCGGTTCAAGACAAAAACGAGCCGAGCTCGAGCTTGAGTCCTGGGCTCGTTTCATAAATGAGCCGAGCTCGAGCTAGTCGAAACTCGGCTCGAATTGGCTCGCGAGCTCGATTATATAATATATTTATATATATATATATATATATATATATATTTATATATATTTGTTTCATAAACGAGCCGAACGAGCCGAGCTCGAGCTCCGTAAATACCTATCGAGCCGAGCTCGAGCTCGAGTCCTACAGCTCGTCACGAGCTCGAGCCAACTAAATTTTTGCCGAGCCGAGCTCGAACACTCTAAAACTCGGCTCGGCTCGTTTGCAGCCCTAGGCTCCAGTGAAGTAATATATGGTTGGGTGAGGACCGTGAGGTGTAGAGTATTTTATTAGGAAAAAGGAAAACGTATGGGCTGGACTCTGGAGGCACGTTGAAGTAAAAAATGTAATTTTAAAAATATAGTTTTATGGTCAGGAAAAAAGAATTGTTAACAAGTGTATAGATTTTTTATTAAGAAAATTCACTTTAAAAATTAGGTTTAAACATTAATAAGATTCGGATAAAAAAAACATTAATAACACAAAAAAAAAAAAAACTATTTTATCCTATAATTCATGATAAATATGTATTTATTTTAATTATAATTAAATTAACCTATATTATTCATTAAATTAAAAAATTAGGGGCAATTAAGTCATTTGACATCTTATCCCATTATATCCACCCTCTAAATCCCCCTTCTCCAAAAATCATCCAAACACTGGATTACAAATCCACCCTTCTTATGAAGTGGGCCCTCCCTTCTTACATATCACCCCTTATTCTATATCCACCTTCAAATCCACCTCCCTTCTATATCCACCCAAAATCAAATCCTCCATCCAAACAGGCCGTTACGGCAATAAATGGGTATTTCAGAAATAGTTTATAGAAAGGCAACATGCTGTTCATTAGGCTAAGTTTCACTAAAATTTTTGAGCGTTTTTTTATTTTGTTCGTATTCAATTTTTTTTTCATTTGTTAGTTTTGCCCCTAACTTTTATGCATTATTGAGTCGTCTCGTCAAGAAGAATTGAAAAAGCAAAAAATTATGACAACTACCCAAATAGCTTTGAAAATATCCAAGATAAAACCAAAAAATGATCTTGGCTCTCAATATTTGCTCTGTGCTCGCGCTCTCAATACTTGCATTCACAAAAATCCTAAGGGAAAATTTCATATTAGCACATAACCTTTCACTGAAATTACACATGGACACCTGACCTTAACAAAACATCACATAAACACCTGACGTATTAAAAAATTCATCAATTAAACCCCTTCCGTTAACCTCCATCCAAAACTGATGGAAAACATGTTTCTCTCTCCAATTTTGCTACCCACATTGACTTTTTTTTTCCACATATTTTACACAAATTTTTTGTGGGGTCAATTTTTGGGTCCCACACAAATTATTCGATCTGTTCACTAATTCTAAAATATTTTTTCAAGCAATCTTACAAAAAATCAACTCCATAAAATAAATGTATGTGTATGATCCAACTGTACAACTTTTCATTCATAATTTTGGATTAAATTTTTGAATAAAAAGTTGTAAGATTGGATCAAACACTTACATTTACCCTGTTGAGTTGATTTTTTTTTACAAGGTCACGCAAAAAATATTTTAAAATTAATGAAATAATCAGGTCATTTTTAGGGATCCAAAAGCGGGCCCCAGGAAAAATCTATGTAATACTAATTTGTGTGGTTACACTGGATAGTTAGTTGCTCTGGCGAAAAATAAATTAAAAAAAAAAACAACTAAGCGATATGCGGTAAACAAAAAAGGAAAATAATAACGCAGAAGAAAAGATTTGTATTACAATTTTTTTTTGTGGAGACCCAAAAGTGAACCGATCTGCTTATTAATTTTATTTTTTTTGGCATGACCCTAAAAAAAATCAGCTCCACGGGGTAAATGTAAGTGTTAGATCAAATATTACAACTTATCATGCAAAATTTTAATCCGAAATTCTGAATAAAAAGTTGTACGATTGGATCATACACTTATATTTATCTGATGGAGTTGATTTTTTGCAAAGGTTCTCAAAAATATATTCTTGACATAATCAATGGATCGGATAATATGTGGGGGACCCAAAAATGGGCCCCACAAAAAAAATGTGCAAAATCTGTGAAAAAAAGGTCTGTGCGGGTAGCAAAATTGAAGAGAGAACACATGTTTTCTGTTTGTTTTTGGACGGAGATTGACGGTAGTGGTTTAATTAATGAGTTCTTTAATACGTAAGGTGTTTATGCAGAAAGACTACTGGTACAGATTTTTTGTTTGTACCAGTGGGTACAAACCCCTTTTTGGGCCCATTTTGGGTCTCAAAAAAATGATTGGAGTCGCTCATTTTGTTTAAAATACTTTGCGTATGATTCCTACAAAAAATAAGCTTAATCCGGTATCGATAAGAGTATTTACGAGACATCCAAACTTTGCTCTAGACAATAATCATTTTTTTGAGACCCAAAATGGGCCCAAAAATGGGTATGTACTCATTGGTACAGATTTTTTGTCTGTACCAATAGCACCATTGGTGTTTATGTGATACAGTATTTCGTTAAGGTCAGATCAGGTGTCTATGTGTGACTTGTGTAAAAGGTCAAGTGCTCATATGATATTTTTCCAAATCGTAATTGGTTGGGAGCTTTCTTAAAGATACTTAGTTTAGTTTAGTTTAGCTTTCTTAAAGATACCAAACAAAGCGCGAACACTTGCGTTTTTGCATCGCACCCGTACACGCATTATGGCTCTATTTGTTTGCCCGTAAAATATTCTTACCAAAATATTTTACATGATTTTCGATGTTTGATTGTTGAAAAGCCCTGAAAATGATTTCTTGGAAAAATCTTTTACCTCTTTAAATGATTTACCTCCCCATTTCAGAAACCTTCTTAAAAAATAAACAGCTTATTTCACATCTTCAAACTCAAAAATAATGTAAATGACAATTAATTTTTTAAATTTTTTTTTTGCATCGTATAAAAGATCTCGACGAGATCTTTCAAAGAAGATCCATATTGCATATTTTTAGATTTCAATAAGTCCATAATTTTTTTGCTTGAAATTACCTTCTTAAAAAATGATAGTTTTTTTTTTTTGCGCTGCGGAACGGAGGCTAAGTTATTTTCCAATGCATACCCATCCGGTTGCCCATTCCACGATCACCTCAGTCGGATTAGTTGGAAGAATTTCGTCTCAATCCAACGGTGCCACTGCCACGTGAACACATGCAGAGGAGAGTGCGTGCTCTCTCTCTCTCTCTCTCAATTAAAAGCAAGGCCAAGCAAAATTTCTTTCATCCCTCTCCTAGAATTTCTCTTGTTTCCAAGATTTAAACTAAGGCCAAGTAGTTGGATGAGTTATTGGTTTGGAAAAACTAAAATTGGACTTTAACCAAACACATGAAAATAATTTAGAAAAAACATTTTTATGTAAAATCTTTTACAAGAAAAATTATCATCCAATTGTAAAATATTTTGCATTCAAGCTCCATTTGTTTGGACGTAAAATGTTTTATTCATCTTTTGTTGTTTGGCTAGAAAAAGAAGGGGGAAAAAAATCTTTTCAAGGTAAAAGATTTTATACCAACAAGGTGCAAATATTTTCCTCTAATTTTGACCGTAAGTCATTTTTGCATTGCACTCTTGATTGTCCAACATTTTCTAAAAACTGCGTATTATATTCCTTTCTTCTCTCAAATCATATTAGATCCAATATGAGAGAGAGAGAGAGAGAGAGAGAGAGAGAGAGAGAGATTACGTGATTAAAATATTTCAGAACTTACAATCTATCATTATGTTGAAAAATATTTTTCATGTGTTAACCAAATACCAAAAAATAAAAATTTAAAATTCATTTTCTAAAAAAATAATACTAATATTTTGCTCCATCCGTCTTAATTTAATTGTCTCTCGTTCTATTCTAACCGGTTAAAAAATTAGTTATATTTTGGAATTCATAATGAATTTCATATCGAATACAGATCTTGTTTGATAGATATTGATTACTTCTATAGTACAATATTCTCGAAAATCACATAAAATATTATAATTTATAAAATATAATCAATTAAAAAAATATACAAACTCTGAAATAGGACAATTAAATTGGGCCGACGGGAATATATCAAACAAACGGAGCCTCAACTAAACGGAGGGTCGGACTGTCACACAGCGCGCGTATGGGAAGTTTTCACGGAGGGATAAAAGTGGCATGGGTGGATCACGTGGAGTGGTGATTCATTTAAAGAAAATGACGTCATCAATGACTTTGACGTGGACGGTGGAAAATATTTCAGTGGGGACCGTAGACTATTGGGGCCAAAAATGTGACGTAATCAAACCAATGAACTATAGAGAGAAGGGAGAGAGATACTCCATTAATTCATTTGCGGGTTTGAAAATTTTTTTTTAAGAGAAATATTAGGTGCAAATAAAATGGACAAAGAAAATACTCTTAAAGTGTATATGAACGGCTCAGATGCATCGCACAGTAAATTTGAGCCGTTCATGTACACTTTAAAGGTATTTTCTTTGCCAATTTTTTTTGTCCCTAGCACTTCTTTTTTCAAACCCAAATTCATCCATTACCTATATTTTTAATCATTACTTTCATTTATCTCTTCACTCATTATCCCTATATCCAATTATTAATTTTATTTCTCTCTGTCTCTCTCTACTCATTATCTCTATCTCCAATTATTACCTTATTTTCTCTCTTCACTCATTACCCCAAAAATTTTCAAACCCACAACCGAACAAGACCTAAAGGGCGAGAGAGATGACGTGTACCAAATGCCTATGGGCCCCAATTTCACAACTGGACGTAATGATCGGAGCTTTGATGCTGGAGTCCTACCCCTACTTTTTACACTTTTCTTTAGTCGTGACCATTCGATGATTAACACGTGGATGCATTTCGGGCTTCTCCCTCGGACACGGAGATGGTGGGCTTTTTAAGAGAGCTGCTTTTCCCCCCCTCTGACACAGCACCGCCACCCACCCACCCCCCGCGACCCCACCACTCCTTTCCCGTTTTACCCCCCAAACTTCTTCTTTCCAATTTTTATTCTTCTTTTTTTTTTTCCCTTTTTTTTTCTCTATTACCCCCTCCCGTTCTTTCCTTCCGACTGTTTTTTTTCCTTTCTTTCTTATATATATATATATATATATATATATGTATATATATTTAAAAATATAGTTTAAAAAATAAATATTTCAATTTTCAATCCGTTTGAACCGGTACAAAAATATTATTTTTCCAAACATTTCATCCTAAATGGTCGTAGTAAATTTTTTAATACACTCATTTTTTAACTATTTTTTAATATATAAACGGTGTAAAAAATAAGTGTTTCAATTTTCAATCCATGTTACTAATCAAACTATTATTTCTTACATTTAAAAAATTTGTTCTTTCTTTCTTACACAATAGGTTCAAGTCTAATTCTAGATTTTGTAAAGTAATTGAGAGAGAAAAAAAAGTGTTTCAATTGATCATATTTATCCGACTATTTTTTTCTCCTTTATAGATTAAAAAATATAGTTACAAAAATAAGGGTTCCAATTTTCAATCCGCTTGAACCGGTGCAAAGTTGTTATTTTTCTGATCATTTCATCTTAAATGGTCGTAATAAATTTTTGGCTCCAATGCCTTTCAATGGACATCCTAAGAGAGTCTTGGAACTAAATAATAATTCTTAGGATATTTTGTTGAAAGGCCTTAAAAAGATATGAGTAATTAAATAAAGAAACAAATTAAAATAATATGATCAGAATAAAAAAATCTTCACACCCGTTCAAACGCATTACAAAATTGAAGCACTTAATTTTTTAACCATATTTGTTAATATATATAAACGATCTAAAAAAATTAAGTACTTAAATTTTCACTCCGTTTGAATCGGTGCAAAGATTTTGTCAATATAATCAGAATAATAAGATCTTTGCACCGATTCAAACGGAGTGAAAATTTGAGCACTTAATTTTTTTAGACCGTTTATATATTAAAAATATGGTTAAAAAATTAAGTACTTCAATTTTTAATGCGTTTGAACGGGTGTGAAGATCTTTTTATTTTGATCATATTATTCTAAAGAGACATAATCAAATTTTGTCTCTAAGACTCTCATAATTACGTTTCTGCTCTATAGGACTGCAAATTGATGGTGAGGATTTTTTTTAATCCAAACGTTGCCGTTTAGGGGCTACTGTACGCAGCAGAGCCCAGGGCCAATTAAAATGGCGGAGGAAGGTAATTAAAAGGGCTGAGGGAGGGTAAAAGCGGGAAAAGGGTGTGGGACCGGGAGGGGTGTGGTGTCAGGGGGTGGGAAAAGCAATTTACCTTTTTAAAACAAATGGGGGATTGCAGTACAGTAGAAAGTGGGCAAATAAGTCTCAATACATGGGACACTTTTTCAGAATTGTCCAATTATGTGAAGGAAAAAATAATTTTATGATACAGTGTTGAAGACAAAAATATCTCTCTCTATTATAACACACTTAAGGAGTAATATTATATGATTGAAAGAACAATATAATTTAATTAAAGGTGTAATATTATGTGATTAAAAGAGCAATATTAATTTTTTCTGAATGAGTACATAAAATATGGACCATTTTTTTTCCATCCTAGAAAGAGAAACCTATTTTTCTTTCTGGGTTAATCCAAATAATTTACTCAAATAAAAATACCCTTAACTTTAAATTTTACTGGGGGCAATACGCTTCATATAAAGTGCAATAGAATTTCATTGAAGCAAAATCTACGGATCCGGATCCTCTATGATGATCCCTCTTTGACGATCTTGTGAGGATTTTGTTCTGAGCTTGACAACACACCAATAAAGAGATCCAATGGTCCACAAGAGCTTTCTTTTTCGTTTCTTTTTCTGAAGCAAAAAGCGCCGTTTTACTGCATAAAAATCTAACGTTTCCTTCTTCCGTTTTCTTCTTTCTTTGTTACGATTCTTCTTCTGTTTTTACTTTTATTTTTATACCAATGTTTCCTCCTTCTGTTTCTTCTTTGTCTGTTTTTTTTTTGGACCAACAGATGTAATATTTGAGGTCCCGGTTGAAATTGACAAGAAGCAGTTGATTTGCTTTATAATATTTGAGTTCACCAAAAAAAAAAAAAAAAGTCCCAAAAAAATATTCATCTCGACAAGAATAATCGAACAAGTAAAAAATTATGTTCGAAACATGATTTTTTTTAATAAGGACGATTATAAATCAAAAGGACAACTAATCTTTTGAGTTTTTTCATCTTAATTAAAAAATTGAGTTCCACCGTGATTCTTTACATTTTTTTATCCCTCGTCGAGACAATCCACAAACATTTGACACGAAACTAACAAATACGGAAAAAGTTTGAATAAAGAAAAAAAATTAAGTTATTTTTTTTAACAGAAAAAAAAGAGGTAATTGAGTTATTTATCCAAACTAGGACCTTAAGTTTGATAATGTTCAAGTTTGAGGTAAGAAGAAAACTGGTAAAGAAATAAAACAGAAGAAGAGACGTAACAGAGAAAGAAGAAAACGGAAGAAGGAATGAGACGTTAGATTTTTATGAAGTAAAACGGCGCCTTTTGCTTCAGAAAAAAAGAAAGCTCTTGTGGACTATAGGATCTCTTAGGTCCATAGAAGAGGCAATTTAGGTCCAAACCCAGATTTAATTACAAACCGACTCATGATTTCATACAAGGTGCAACTTAGGTTCATAGAAGGGACTACTTAGATCCATAGAATGGGCAACTTAGATCCAAATCCAGATTCACCTACAAACCGACTCCATGTATGGGGAATTTCTTTTTCTCCGTTTCATGTATGGGAAATTTTGTTTTCTCCTTTTCATGTATGGGCAATTTCACAAAAACTTGAGGGCGGAATAGTCATTTTAGGTGGCCCTTTCCATGTATTGGCAATTTCTTTTCTCCTTTTCAAGTCTAGATGAATTTGAAAAAAAGTGGTCCAAGAGTTGGGCATTATTTGCCCCTCTTACCACTGAACAACAATTCTCCCTTTTAAAAAGTTAGAGGGTCAGGTAAATTTCAGTGACGCCCCCGATGTTTTTTCTTAATGATAGATACTCCCTCCGTCCCCTTATTATAGTCCAGTATTTCATTTTGGGCTGTCCCTTAATAAGTGTCCATTTGGTAAAGTTAGTGGGTAAAAGTTGGTACATTGTCTATTTTGTCCCTAAAAGTAGATTCCATTTTGAAAAGTTAGTGAGTAAAAAGTGTAGTGATGATGGGTAAGTAGGGAAAGTGGAGGAAAAAGTTGATGTGAAAGGTATAATGATGATGTTTTTTTAATAAATTGGAGTTACGAAGCAGGACATTTAAAAAGAGACGGAGGGAGTACATCTTTCCTATATGAGAAACAATTATAAATTCTTCAGAATTTCAACGTTCATTTTTGATAATAAAACAAATGACAAAAAACTTCTCAATTCTCAAATTTTTGTACACGAATTTAATGAATTTGTCCTTTTTATTGAACAAGTTTTTTCAACGAGTAAAAAATAAAGGGCTATTAAAAATAAACGTATTCTTCTCCTTGTGGGTCGAGTGCTATGCTGAAATCGGATATGCTCGAATCTCAAGGCTCCATATCTTTCGCTGAAGATGAGCTAAACAGTTTCGACATAGTTCCGGAGATGCTCGGATTCTCTTGGCAGGATGCGGTTGAGATAATAGACTCCTTAGGAACAAATGGCTGCGAAACCTCAATAGTAGATATCAACTCTGCCCCACCGAAGAGGAAAAGGCAAGCGCCCAGGAAGATCAAAATGTTTGATAAGGTAAAGGGTTTGGGCATCCCGACTTGTCTTCCGAATGGCAAGATTCCCATAGATTTTGGGGGTTCTTGGCATTCTTCCTTCCTCAAGGACATGGTACCATCCTTCAGTTTATGCCAAGAGTTTGGTCGAAGTTAAGTTTAGTGGGGTAAAATTTAAAGGGCGATGGCATAATTTTCTTACTTCTGTCCCCAAGTTTCACCCGTCAGTTCTTGATGAGGAGTGGTTTCGACCATTTCCCCGAAGATAGAATCGTTCACCAATAAAAGAACCCTGGAGCATGCATTATTTGAGCGCTGGTTTTTTGAGACTAACACCTTGCATTTACTAGGCTTCGAGTTGAGTTCGACTCCTTCAGATTGGTTCATGATCACGGGATTGAGATTTGGAAGTATTCCAGTAGCGCGATATACAAGGACTAAAAAGCAAGCAATGAGGATATGCGATTTTGAGGATAAATATTTCTTCAAAGGCAAGATAAAGGGAAGTTGCTTATGTCCGAACAAAACTTTCCACTCCAAACTACTGGATGTAGATGAGGTTTTTCATCAGAGGTGCCGTTGCATGGTGATCTATTTACTCACCTGCTTTTAGCCAATAGAGAATGGCTGCTTCTCGTGTGACTGGGTGAGCATTGTGGAGACCAACAAGAATTTAAGAAGCAATGATTGGGGCAGTTTCACTCTTCCTTCTTTTCTTCGGGCTATGAGAATTCGGGTATCCTGCCCGATTGGGACTTTTCTGGGTTGCTTTCAGTTTTTGGCTTGCTGTTTCTGGGAGTATGCAAACGTTGGAGGGCCAACGATCTCCGAGACTGGTCTTGTCTACTTCCCTAGGGCCTCTTGCTGGGCGAGGGCAACAGCTAACCCAGGTAGCATTTCCACCCATAGGGCAAGTTTAGACAAACTCTCAGCTTTCAATATCATGTGGAGACCATACAACATTTCTGATTGCCCTAAGCAGTATCCCTTTAAGCAGGCCGAAGAGTTTTTAAAGTCAAGATGTTGTTTTGTCAGATTCTCCACGTGGGAGGCCTTCTTGAGGGAAAGATGCGCCAAACAGCTCTGAGGCTCATTATTAGCGCCTGAACCTCCTCCAAAGATTTTTTTTTTTGGTAAGCTAAGCTCTTTGAACGATCCTTCGCTAAATTATCCACCTTATGAGAATGCTCTGAAGTTCTCTTGGTCCAATGAAGAGTATTTCCCTTGGTACAAGAGAATATCGATCGAAAAATTGTCCATGGTCCAGAATGAGGATGGCCAGACTGAAGATGCTCAGCTAGCCATGATTAAACAGGAGAAATATGAGATTCAGGTTGAACGGGACAATGCTCTTTCGCATGCCGCCCATATGCGGTAACCGGCCACTTAGATGCAGCAACAAGCCGCTCAGATATAGTAGCACGCCACCCAGATTGTCACGCCCTCGAATTTAAATATAATTATTAATAACTTGTCATAAATAAAATCCTCGCAATATTGTACATAATTCCAACAAAAGGTTTTCCAAACTCATTTCACCGAATCATGGACAGTTCAAGTTATTACAATACAGAGACTCCAGCCCAAAGTTTTCAGATTTTAGTTCCTTTTTATATTATATTAGAATATAAAATATATAATATCAAACTAGTGGACAAACAAAAAATACAATTAGACTCGCTCTTCATAGACAAACTTGGGATTTACGAGCCCGTGTAAATCGGTATTAAGGGGTCTTTTTCTATCAGATAGGAAAGGCTGTTGTACAAAGTGTACTTCTAAGTAAGATACACCTTCCAACAAAACAAATATATTTTACTATGATGCTGAGACAACTTCCCTTCAACCTAACTTTCAACGAAAGTCTGACCCTGTACCAAGTGCTCCAAGCTACTACTGCCTCTCGTCCTTACCTGAAAATGAAGGGTTGAGCACACAATTGCCCAGTAGGAAAAACTCTAACTAACTTTATGTGCTAATGGGAGGATATGTGCCAAGAAAATATTTCAGCAAGAGCAAAAATATTTTTAACTGAAGGTAGAACTTACAACGCAATCCTTACTTTGGGAAACATAGAACTCTTCTTCACTCACATCAACACTCTCACCTACACACGCGCACGCACCCATTTCTATCTTAAGTAAACTTAGATTGTCATTACCGAACTCAAAACATATTACTACATTTTCATTTTAGCGACTTAAAGACAACCCCGAATTCTTTAATCAACCAATTTCTCTTTCTTCCCCCACTTCATTGGCCACACTTTTATCTAAGTCGACACACTACACATAAGGAAGTGAAATATAATGTGCACAAGGATTTCAGACGAGACCTCAATGTGTCATCAAAGAACTCGCACGTCCACCTAATTTAATCTTTCCAAACTTAAGTTTTATCTTGTCCTCCCTCGTATCCCTTTTTATCCTGTCTTCTTCTTTTCTTTTCTTTTTGTTTTGTTTTTTGTAGACACCCCAATTTGATACTCCTAAGATCTCCAATGATGATACGAGACAGAACCACGGATTTGAAGGCTTGATCAATGACTTTTGAGCATCCTAGAACCTGAACCCATCAACTGTCCAGCACAAGGCGTCATGTGCCCAGTGCAACGCACCAATTGCCCAGCGCAAAAGAGTCTACTACACTCTCTAGCGCTAAACACTCACTCCCCAGCGCTAGGAATCAAAATCTGTTACTAACAGCTTTGACTACTGCAGGAATCTCATCATGACCCTATAAAGCATCTAGCAAACTCTAAGCCTGCACAGATGTCCCCCCTCCATTTTTTCTTATAAATAAAGGTGCTTAGAGTCATTTCAAAACACACACACATACATACAATAACCATATACACCCCCACTCCACTTCTCTCCACAATATACCTCTTTCTCTCTCTAGAATATACATATATTCTGGTTTTCTTCATACACACTTGAAGAAAATTCAAAAATGGCTTACATTTGAAGAGAAAAATCTCATTTCCATCCTAAACCTACATTTCTTCAACACTCCACCACAACAATTCTTCTTCATCATCCATCAATCACCAAACAACCCTCAAATCATCCAAATCCAAGCTCAAAGTCTGGATCAAGCACTCAAAAGGTAGAAAACTACATACATTTCTGGTTTCTATCAATTTGAGGAAACCAAGAAACCAAAGCAGAGATACTAGCTAGCTAACGCGATCGTGGGTTTTTGTTACAAAAAAATGTGATTGCGTGTGCTTTGCACTGGGCATTCACACCCCAGCACAAAGCACTTGTTCGTCGGCTTGCTAAGTGCTTTGTGCTAGGCACTCGCTTCTCAGCATAAAGCTCTTTCTCCTGTGCTCGCTGATTAATCCGATATCAGTGGGGTCCAGGGGCTTCCACACCCATTTCTAATATTCATTATTCGCCTTTAATGCTTCTTTCAATGCTGTCTTTTTACTGTTTCATCTAGAAATACCTCATAAAAAGCTATTATTCATGCATTTTACCAATTAATCCACTGTTTGGATAAAAAAAAAACATTTTCAGAAATTAATCTGGATAACTGCTTTGCGCTGGGCATTGAGGTCCAAGCACAAAGGAGTTGTCCCAGAAGGTGCTTTGCGCTGGATAATAACTTCCCATAACATTTTCAGAAATTATCTCCATCTTCTGCAGACTTTCGACAATTTGCATTCATTTCATCCATAACATGTATCTTTCTATTTTGTTTCATTCTTGTATATATTATACACTTCAGCACACGTCTACACCACACATTCAACTTGCTATGTGTTTAAAAGTTAAGGAATTAGCATTTTTCAAAATCCCACAAGTATTTCGTAGAGACCGGTTCTCGTATCAGGCAAGAAGGGTGCTGGACAAAAGCCTTCCCTTCTCGTAACTCGGCTTCCGAATCCAAAATCTCTAGTTCATTTTCAAACTCAAATTTCATTTTCAAGTTCCAGGTTTCTCGGGTTGCAAACCATTTTTACAAAAAACTCGGGTGGCGACTCTTTCAAATTCTCAATAAATCCAAGGACGGTTAGCGCGCGGGGGAGCCCCCTCCGAAAAGGGGTGTCTCGGGCTCTAGTAGCCCACAGTAGCGACTCTGTTGGGGAGTTGAGAGCCAAGCTTGAAAGATATTTGTGGGATTTCAAGAAAAATGCTTATATTCTTAATTTTTTCTTTACACTTGCACCGTTCACTAGCCGCGCTGGCGTATTTTGGCTATCCTGTTAAATGTCAGGGAATCCCGAAATACACAGCAACCTCCGACAAAGAAGGGTCATGCTGCCATCGACCACTGCTCGGCGTACGTTCAGTAGTGAGAGACATACCTGTGACTCTGAGTTCGAGGAACCCCTCTCAAACCAAAACCCGACCTTTTTCACTTGTAGATAACCATAGAACTCTCCCTACTAGGACAGGAGCCCGTTGGTTTAGAACTGTGTGATATACTCTGCTTACGTGTTGCATCTTTTTCATCTACATGTACATCATTATGCTTCATCACATGTATAGTTCAACCATTAGGGTAGTTCTAGAACTTTCCTTTTTCTTTCCTGCAGCCTAGAAAAGGTTGCTAAGACCCGATGAAGAATCGTGTACATCATCAAATATACGCTGTCTAAAGGATGGTCCCTTCCAAGCAATAAGCCTTAAGAGGAATCAAAACTTGTTGCATCCTAAGCTTGTTCTTCGATCAAAGATCCAATGGAGAATGAATAAGTAATCAAGTGGAAGCGTCACGGTACCCACACCACTCATACAACGGTGCCATATCACCGTTCAGCTAAAAGCGTCATGCAACTCACGCCACTGTGGTTACGGTCTCATGTCGCTATTGCTAAGTTGTTTCCAAAATCAAAATTGGGACCTTGACTGAAGAACGAACTAAGATGAAACTTGTTTTGGCATCTCTCGAGTCTTTTACAACGAAAGGTGTATTCTTAAAATAAAAAAAATACTGAGGATCGAGGCAACCTTCAAGGGTTGTTTCCAAAGAGTCCAGGAGACTTAATATCCATGGAGTATACCTCTAGTGTTAGCCATGCTCGAACGGCTTCCCCGTGCTTTTGTTTCCTTAAGGTCTGTTTGTATCTAAGTCCTGGCAACCTCATTGCTTTGTCTCGGATGATCAAGATAAGGAGATTGGCTCTAGCTTCGATAGTATGAACTTAACCTGCCTGCAACGACTTGCCCGTGGTTGTTGTGACCCTTGGTACAAAAGCTATTGAGTGAAACAAAAGGACTGCGGATAGGTCTAGGGAAACGTAGACAATAACGATATACAAGCATAACATCCTCTTAAATAATAAGAAAATCACTCTTGAATTGATCTTTTGCTTTACTGTCAGTCTTGAATCATTGAGAAGAAGGCGAAGAAGGACACCGATCCCCATTGGACTCGACCCGCTAGACAATGATTCATTCGGCTTGAACCGGAAACACCTTTGCCAATTCAAATGACGGGCCGAAACGATGAGGAGGACGTTAGGAAAATGGTGACACGACAATCCAATCAGATAGAGTAGCTCATGGACATGATGAAAATGGTGACACGACAATCCAATCAGATAGAGTAGCTCATGGACATGATGGAAAAGCTCAATGCCCGTCTCCCTCCCACATCTGATGAAGACACGTCTGCTGGAAGCTTGAACACCGACATGGCTGATTTCGCGGCCATGATTATCAAACTTGATGAGGCAATCCTTAAGAGTGAGAAAATCGCTGTAACTAGGGTGGATATGGATAAGCTCTGCTTGTTCCCAAATGCCACGCTCCCGGAGAAATTCAAAATGCCGGACTTTGCTAAGTTTGACGGTACCGCTGACCCCAAGGCTCATCTAATGGGGTATGTGGGCTCCTTGTCAATGTGGAAGATCGAAAATGATGCAATGGCTCAAATGTTTCATCAAAGCTTGACGGGACTTGCTCTCCAATGGTTCTTGGCTCTAAACCTATCTAAAAAGAAGAGTTGGGAGGACATAGGTGCAGCCTTTGTCGCCCAATACAATTATAACATACAACTGGAAATGACCACCCGGGAGCTGGAATCAACCAAAATGGACTCTAAAGAGACCTTTGCTGATTTTGTCAAACGAAGGAGGTTCAAGGCAACACAGATGGTGGAGAGGCCAGAAAAGGACCAAATCCGCATGATCACTCGTAATTTGCAGCCAGCCTTTTCTAAGAACTTGGTTCTCGCCCAAGCCTCAGCCAACTTCAAGACCTTCTTTGAGGCTGGTCTTGCAATCGAGGAAGCATTGCAAACCGGCGTTCTAGAGAAAGGGGATTCAAACACCCACAATCGAAAGACCTATTCTAAACAACAATTTCAATCTCTACGCCCCCGACCGAGCCAACTCCACCTCTAACCGATCAGAACCAGTCAACCAGATATCAACCCAATCTAATTCCCAACCATCAAAGCAACCACGTACCTTTGCCAAATTTCCCATCCCCATCCATATTATCCTAGAAAGACTCGTTCAAAAAGCAATTGTCAAACCACTCCAACCAACCCCTCTCCCGCAAAAGCTGCCAGCCTCACAAAACCCTAACTCCCACTGTGCCTATCACCAAATGCCTGGTCACACCATCGATGACTGTTGGAGACTCAAACACAAGCTTCAAGATCTCATCGAGGATGAGACCATTGAAAATCCACCTTCCAAGCCAAACACCATTACCAATCCGCTCTCAAAACATGCTTAGGATTCCCAAGTTAACCATGCCAACATGAATCCTACTATATTCGACCCAAGCCAATACATAGTGCCATCAACCGAACCTAGACCTATGGCCCAAATTCCTGAAGAAAGAGGAATTCACAATGTCTAGGACATGGAATACGAATGGACCATCAAATGGGGGAACCTTGTGGATGAATGGCTGGAAAGGGAAGCTGCAGAATTCTATGCTAAAAACCAACTTGAACCCATGGAAGAGGGCATGGGAATTCTCCAAGCCAATGATGAATGGCTAAACATTGATTTCATGAACATCGATGAGGATAAACCAGAATGGGATTCAACGCCCAATGAATGGCAAATGATAAAGGAGGATGATCCACTAGACTATGTCACACTGCCCCTCCTCTTCATGGAATACGAGCAAGATGTTACCCGTGATCGAGTGAGTCCACGACCATTTGGGCAACCACTAGAAAATTTGGAAAACCTCTGCGGAAATGACAAGTTTTGTCCTTAAAACTACATCATCAATGATTTGTTGCCAAAACCTGTCGTCCATATTCCCAATAAGCATTGCGTTTCAGTCATCCAAGGCTTATAGGAAGACGATGACACAGTCAACCTCTGGGTGGGAGGAGAAGAATGGAGTGTCAGAAAGGCTGCGCTAGAGGAAGGAATCATAAGAGATGACTTATGGGCCTGCAAGACTGTGGAAGAATTAGGGGAAGCTTTGACTGCTACATGGCTAGACAAAGGAAAGCACAAGGCTGAAATTGGCCTCACTGATTTGTACGATGACTAGGAAGTATACCCGAAACTCATGAATCACGTGACAAGGAGCGGACGCATCTACCAACCTTAGGAATCTTCAAGCTGGAGGACCGTCTCGCCCAATACAAAATGGTCTCTTTAATCCCGTAGTTCAAAACAACATTCCTGAGGAAGATGTCATCTAGAGACAATTGGCCGAAATCCCTGTTGCTGTCTCTATTTAGGGCCTTCTATCTCAATCCCATGCCCACGGCCAAAAGTTGATTCAAATGCTCTCGCGAATGAAATTGCTCCCGAAACAACTCCTGAGGACATGGTGGCTTTACTTACTCCTCGCCTCTCAAAGCATGTTGTTACATTCACCGAGGCTGACCTACCAATAGAGGGAGCTGGACCCAACAAACCTTTGCACATCACTCTCAAGTGCATGGGGAAATGGGTCCCAATTATCCTTGTAGATAATGGCTCAGCCCTCATTGTTTGCCCTCTCCAAACCGCTTATTACTTGGGATTGAAAAACAAAGACTTCACACCATCAGACCAAGGCGTCAGCTCCTATGATAACTCCCTCTGAAGGGTAGAATGCACTATTATGATCAAGGTGATGGTGGAGAACTATGAAATGGAAGTGGAGTTCCATATTTTGGATATTCCTTCCTTGTTTAATCTACTCTTGGGTAGGTCGTGGCTTCACCATCCAAATATCATGGCGGTACCCTATACTCTTTACCAGAAAGTCCAGTTAGGACTTGCTTCCGGTACTTAAACTATCCATGGAGACTCCGGTATTCGCCCGCACTGCTAAGACAATTCCCCTCTGCTAGAAATTGAACACGGAGAAGAAGACATCATGCTAGGAGGTTTCTCTTTCGACATTGCCGGTAATGTTCTCACCATTAAAATAGACGAGGATTTCTACATTAGTTCCACGGTTATTGAGATGAGGAAAATGTCCTTAGAATGGGTTTTGGGCGTAATCTGCAAGGCCTGTCTGAATTCCCTGACTTTGAATCAAATCCTGGGCAGTATGGTTTGGGGTTTGACCTCACAGAAGAAGAGGCTAAGAAAGAAAGGAGGGGAAACAATGTGCGAAGAGCATTATTCTAAGATCCCGTCCCTATTCACTTCGTGCCAGGAAATGAGACCACCTATTAGGGGCATCCAGAACTGTTTTGGGATTCTGAGACAAAAGAGCAACACCTTCGTTTTGAGATCTTCGCTGTCGACACTTGGGAGGACGAGGAAACTGAGAAGCTGGAGGCACTGGTAAAGGCTTTGGCACCAAATTGGGAGGATGTTTTCAATTCAGGTAGTCTTGAGTCTTTGTTTGAGGAAACTGGTCCGGGGGTTCGATCAAGGATGCAGAGGTAATGATGATGGGGGACGAAGCTGTTGAATATCCAACCTCACTCATTATGGAAGCCATTGGAAACTATAAAAAAATGCACTTTCACACATGTCGCAACTTGTACTGGCACTGACTCTGAGTCTTCCGAGAATGACACTGAGTCTTGTTTTGAGTCGAAATTTGTGCCTTTAGGCCCTCCCCGTTGCAGCTTTATTTCGAGTTCGAGTCCACTGCCATGTATCCCTCTGTGGGAACCTCTGATGAAATCAATGAAGTGATTGATTCCATTTCCCCCTTTGTGTTTGAAATAAATTGCGTTGACCCCGATGATGAAGGGATAGAGTTTGAAGGGGACATCCCCAAGGAACTGAGACCTCTAATCGAAAGGGAGGACGAAAGGCATGCTGCTTCATCGTCTCCGATATAATGGAATAACACCCCAAACGTATGGATTAATATGTCGAGATAAACATAATTATCCGGAAGACCGGATATCGTACCCAAGGGAATATTTGTTACGACTTAGATGGATTTGTAGATGTAAGCAAGATTTTCGGCCTTTAGACAGCCAACTTTGTTTTACTTAAAGCGGTGAAAAATAAACAGCTAAATTAAACGAAGAATAAACTAATTTAAAATGAAATGCTAGGTCTAAGAGATCTTAACACCCACGACTCATGTCAAATCACTTTCTCATCCTATTACTCAGTTTGAGTTATACAACTAAGGTTCTCAACCCGGAAGAAATGTGGTTCGAATACGAACCGAGTTCTAAAATTCATTTGGTAAACACCTCGAGCGACAGAACTCCAAACATCGTGTGTGGCAAATAGCATACTCTTGCCTACACATGATCAATGAGGTTAACACCTTAGCAAGTTTGACAAACGAATCCAAACTAATCTCGATTTCCGAACCAAAGATTAAAACTTTATAATGAAAAAAGCAATATTAACTCAAGACATGAGGTGCTAATCACTCTATGACCAAGCCTTATAAACTACTCACTCATATCTAGAGAGATAGAAGCAAGACAAAATCTAGCTAATATATTTAATCAACGAAACTTGAAATAAATTAGAGATTTATATAGATCGAGAGCGTAGCTACAACTTTAATAAGAACAAAATAACAAACTACAAGAATCTAAGGTAGAAAATGTGGGAATTAAGCAAGAACAATAAAAACAATGAAGAGTAAGCAACAAGAAATTCTAAATCTAGTCTACATCTACAAATACAATAATATCTAGTTGTCTTGTTTTGTGACATCACATCGAATTTATATCACACCACGTTACGGGATATCCCAAAGATGCCCTAAAAATTCTGCTCTGAAGGCCCTTGGTACTGATACCTCTGCTGATTTGGTGACGGTACCGAAGCTACTAAGCTCCTTCCTTCTAACTCACTTGGTATTGATACCTCTGCTACTTTGGTATCGATACCAAAGCCTTTATCTGCAACTTTAGTGCTTCGGGCCTCCTCTTGGCCTTTGGTGCTTTCGGGTATATCCTTCGAGGCTTCCTTCCTTGGCTTAGAAATCCGATCACTCCACTCTTGATCATCTTTAAGTCTTGGATGCCTCCGACGCGCTTTAAGCTTTAAATATTCTTTATTAAGCGGTTTCCCTACAAAATGAAAATAACAAACCCTACGTGCCATATCAAACAACAAGCTAAATTAACTCAACATAATGTGATAAAACTAAGGACTTAGTGCAACCATAATGGCATTATCAGGTGCTTATCACACCCCCCAACTTGAACTTTGCTAGTCCTTAACAAACGAAATACAGAAAATTTGAAAACATAGAAACTATACAATCTTTCCGCTATCACAATTCAAAACATGCTCAAAGCTACCAACTAGCAAAAGTTCTTCAATCCGGCTTTTATTTCCTTTCTACAACTTACAGCTCGAGAATTTGACTAAACAACTATGTAAAGAGCAAGTTTATAAGGTTTGTTTCCTCGAAAACAGGGAGGCTACGGGACACAAAACTGCGAATTCAGACTAGTAACCATACCCCACGAAGAAGTGCTCGGAAATAGGCAAAAGTGAACAAGAATTACTATGCCTCAAATATGAAAAGCACTTAACTAATCGAAATGAGAACTAGTAGATGAAAACTTGGATATGAAAGGAAAACATGCCGTAATACTAAGGGAAATTTATAGAACTGGTCCTCCTAGTTTCATCCGAGTCTCATTTTCGTCCTCTAAGTATCAATTGCAACTCTTTTGACCTTCAAGTTTGGTTTTTGTACCAAATCGGTCCAATTGATGACTTCTATCAAACAAAATGGACGAAAAAAATTAGATTGATCGCAGTTTGGACGTTGCAGTTCGTACCAAGTTAGTCCAATTGGTAATGTCTGCTCTCAATCTGATTTTTTCCATCCAATTTGCCTGACAAATGTTATCAATTGGACCAACTTGGTACGAAAACTAAACTTGAAGGACGAAAATGAGACTCGAATAAAACTAGGAGGACCATTTCTATAAATTTCTCTAATACTACTAACCATGCAAATATCAGACATTGAATCATTAAGGAATCTAGGCGCATAAAAGATCAACTAAGGACTTTTTCAGCTTCTTAAGGGTTAGCAAAATGGGCGACGGACATTTACTAGCTTGGACAACTACCCGATTGACCGCCGCCAAAACAAAAACAACCAAGTCAGAGGCCACACCGGCCAAACCAATAATATTCAACTACTATTATGCATAACTAAACTACGACATGATAAGCAACAAAATGAAAGATAGAGTAGTTGGCATGTCAACCACCCTAGACCACGACCAAGTAAGGCGAATTTCTACTTTCCGAATCATCATCACACCACCTCACCACATCACCAAGTCAATCTCCCAACTCCTCACTAGCATACCCTGCAAAGTCATCACTCACCTCAGCTTCCTCTAATGATTAAACAACAATAATATATACTCCACTCAGATACCAATACCAAATCTCCACTGCTAAAGCCCTTACACTTCATATCTTTTGATAATAGTCCCTTATTTTTCGCATACTACACTTACAACACAATAATTTGAGCGAAATCTCAAATCCACTGCCCTAGTTACCAAAAAAACTGAGGACACCAATATAGGGCTAATACTGAGTAAGCCTTGCAAATCAAATTCTCTGCCAGTGTCATACAAAAAGAGTAGCGCGGCCACAATTCTTAAAGTCAAATTACTTTACTACATCTTGATGCATAGAGGTTCCATGTCCATTTTCTAACTATATACGACACCATATAAATTCTAAAACTTTATATACGTCTTCCAACCAAAGTTTTTTTTTTTTTTTGTTCGAAAAAGTACATAAACATCCCCCTTCTAAAAGTTCATATACGTCCAAACCACGTATAGCCATCCCTACGCACACATCACCAACACTCCTCTCTCTCTCTCTCTCTCACACACACACACACACACATTACAATCCTACACAAAAATTAAAGAATTTTCCAAATAAATTAAATACTAATACATGCAACCCAAATAACTTGATCTTCTCTAATAATGTTACTGCTCCAAAGTAATGAAACAAACAAGAATAATATTACGTACCCTGATAGAAGATCGAGAACGAGTTCCAAAACCATGGTGTAAGATCGGCTCCAAAGAACCCTAAGACTATGACTGTTGCTCCATATCCCAAAGCCTGCTCTCAATATTCTATCAACGTATAACCAAAGTATGTTGTGAATATCTCCTTGAGAGTAACTTTATTAAACCACCCATAACTCACAAAACCCTTGCTTCTAGCTGATTGATTCCCTAAAGTGCTTAATTATGGCACACTGCTACCTCTAATGTGCAAAAAATAGTAAAATAGGTTTGTACTATAAAAGCAGAATTTTTAGAAAAAATAATTATTTGGAAAAAGAAAAGATGTGGCCATAACATCCTCCCAACACTAACCAATATATCAATTCCCTTAAGACATACAAAAATCCACATATATCAAACCAACCCAGTGCTCATCCCTCTCTTAAATTAAAGCATCAACAAACCACCACATTGATATCCCTTCTCCGAAAAAATAATTTTTTTTTTTCAATGACTTCTAATCTTATAATGGAATTCAAAACACAACGCTACACAAAGTCACCTTTGTCGTCAATACTCCTTTACTTCAAGGATCACTAAACATAGGCTACTTATTTCACACCAAACTAGTACTTCAACATGAATGGCAAAATGAGACAAATGCCTATCCCGAAAATTGGGTTGCTTACTATTTGATACCCTTATGTTTCCCAAATACAACATATGCTCAAAGCAATTTCTCTATCTCTTCATCATATAACAATGAATCCTCCTAACCAAAGCAAATCACCCCATAACTAAATTGAAGTTTTTTTTTTTCGACTACCAAGGATTAGAAGCATGTCCACAAAGAAATCAGTGGGCATATATGTTACCATAAAGAACTCACTCCAAAATAAATAAATAAAAGTATAGACCAAAAGAATCCAAGTCTACAATTAGCCCAAGCTCTGATGATTAGATAGCAATAATATATAATCCGCTTAGGTACCAATACCAAATCTCCACCGCTAAAAATCTTACACTTCATATCTTTTGATAATTGTCCATTGTTTTTCGCATACAACAATTACAACACAATAATTTGACCGAAATCTCAAATCGACTGCCCTTGTTACCATAAACAAATGACGATTCCAATATTGGGTTAATCATGAGTAAGCCTTGCAAATCCAATTCTCTGCCAATGTCATAAAAAAAGATTAGTGTGGCCACAATTCATGAAGTCAAATTACTTTACTACATCCAGATGCATAGAGGTTCCATTTCCATTTTCTAACTATTAGACTATCTCTTCTACACACGACTCTATATAAATTCTAAAAGTTCACATACGTCCTGCTTCCAAAGTTTTTTTTTATTTAAAAAAAGTTTATATACGTCCTCACCTCGTATAGCCATGCATACACACACATCACCAAAACCACCAACACTCCTCTCTGTCTCTCTCACAGACGCACACACACACACATTACAATCCTACAAAAAAATCACAGATTTTCCCAAATAAATTAAATACTAATACATGCAACCCAAATAACTGGATCCCCTCTAATAATGTTACTGCTCCAAAGTAAAGAAACAAATAAGAATAATATTACGTAACCCAACGGAAGAATGAGAATGAGTTCGAAAACCGTGGTGTAAGATCGGCTCCAAAGAACCCTAAGACTATGGCTACTGCTCCATCTCCCAAAGCCTCCTCCCAATATTCTATCAAAATATAACCCCAGTATGTTGTGAATATTACCTTGAGAGTTACTTTATTAAACCACCCATGACTCACAAAACCATTCCTTCTAGCCGATTGATTACCTAAAGTGCTTAATTACGATACACCACTATTTATTAAAGTTAACTAGACTTACACCCTCAAATCCTTAATAATGACAATTATACCTCTAATGTGCACAAAATAGTAAAATGGGATCGTACCATAAATGCCAAATTTTTAGCAAAAATAATTATTTGGAAAAAGAAAAGGTATGGCGTAACATCCTCCCAACACTAACCAATATATCAATTCCCTAAAGACAAACAAAAATACACATATATCAAACCAACCTAGTGCTCATCCCTCTCTGGAACAAAAGCATCAACAAACCACCATATTGATATCCCTTCTCCGAATAAATAAATATTTGTTTTCAATGACTTCCAATCTTATAACAGAATTCAAAACACAACACTACACAAACTCACCTTTGTCGTCAATACTCCTTTACTTCAAGGATCACTAAACATAGGCTACTTATTTCAACACCAAACTAGTACTCCAACACGAATGGCTAAACGAGACAAATGCCTATCTCGAAAGTGGGGTTGCTTACTATCTGATATCTTTATGTTTGCCAAATACTAAATGTTTAAAACAATCTCTCTATCTCTTCATCATATAACAATGAATCTTCCTATACAACGCAAATCACCCCATAACTAAATTGAAGATTTTTCATTTCGACAACCAAGGACAAGAAGTATGTCCACAAAGAAATCACTGCGCATATATGTTAACATAAGGAACTCACTCCAACATAAAAAAGTATAGACTAAAAGAATCCTAGTCTATAATTAGCCAAAGCTCTGATGATTAGACAGCAATAATAAATACTCCGCTTAGGTACGAATGCCAAATCTCAACCACTGAAGCCCTTCCAATTCCTATCTTTTGGTAATTGTCCCTTATTTTTCGCATACTAAGTAAGCCTTGCAAATCCAATTCTCTACCAGTGTCATACAAAAAAAGTAGTGTGGCCACAATTCTTGAAGTCATATTACTTGACTAAATCTTGATGCATAGAGGTTCCATATCCTTTTTCTAACTATCAGACTGTCTCTTCTACATACGACTCCATATAAATTCTAAAAGTTCATATACGTCCTCACCACGTATAGCCAAGCATACACACACCACCAAAACAACCAACACTCCTCTCTCTCTCTCTCTCTCTCTCTCTCTCAAATCCACTGCCCTAGTTACCATAAACAAATGAAGACTACAATATAAGGCTAATACTGAGTAAGCCTTGCAAAACCATTTCTCTGCCAGTGTCATACAAAAAAAGTAGTGCGGCCACAATTCTGGAAGTCAAATTACTTTACCACATCTTGATGCATAGAGGTTCCATGTCCATTTTCTAACTATTAGACTGTCTCTTCTACATACGACTCCATATAAATTCTAAAAGTTCATATACGTTCTACGTCCAAGGTTTTTTTTGTTTTTTTTTAAAAAGTTCATATACGACCTACTTCTAAAAGTTAATCCATGTCCCAACCACATATAGCCATGCGTACACACACATTACCAAAACCACCAACAGCTCTCTCTCTCTCTCTCTCTCTCTCTCACTCTCTCTCACACACACACACAAAACAATCCTACACCAAAATGACAGATTTTCCCAAATAAATTAAATACTAGTACATGCAACCCAATTAACTTGATCCCCTCTAATAATGTAACTGCTCCAAAGTAAAGAAACAAATAAGAATAATATTATGTAACCCGACGGAAGAACGAGAACGAGTTCGAAAACCGTGGTGGAAGATCGGCTCCACAGAACCCTAAGACTATGTCTACTGCTCCATCTCCCAAAACCTTCTCCCAATATTCTACCAAAATATAACCCCAGTTTGTTGTGAATATTTCCTTGAGAGTAACTTTATTAAACCACCCATGACTCACAAAACCATTCCTTCTAGCCGATTGATTACCTAAAGTGTTTAATTATGGTACACCACAAATTATAAAAATTAATTAGACTTACAGCCTCAAATCCTTCATAATAACAATTCTACCTCTAATGTGCACAAAATAGTAAAATGGGATCGTACTATAAATGCCAAATTTTTAGCATAAATAATTATTTGGAAAAGAAAAGGTATGACGTAACATCCTCCCAACACTAACCAATATATCAATTCCCTAAAGACATACAAAAATACACATATCAAACCAACCTAGTGCTCATCCCTCTCTGGAACAAAAGCATCAACAAACCACCATATTAATATCCCTTCTCCGAACAAATAAATATTTTTTTTCCATGACTTCCAATCTTATAACGGAATTCAAAACACAACACTACACAAACTCACCTTTGTCGTTGAATAGGCTATTTATTTGAACACCAAACCAGTACTCCAACAAGAATGGCTAAACGAGACAAATGCCTATCTCGAAAGTTGGGTTGCTTACTATCCGATACCCTTCTGTTTGCCAAATACTATATGTTTAAAACAATTTCTCTATCTCTTCATCATATTACAATGAATCCTCCTAACCAACGCAAATCACCCCATAATTAAATTGAAGTTTTTTTTTTTCGACAACCAAGGACAAGAAGTATGTCCACAAAGAAATCGCTGCACATATATGTTAACATAAGGAACTCACTCCAAGATAAAAAAAAGTATAGACCAAAAGAATCCTAGTCTACAATTAGCCAAAGCTCTGATGATTAGACAGCAATAATATATACTCTGCTCAGGTAAGAATGCCAAATCTCAACCGCTGAAGCCCTTACACTTCTTAACTTTTGGTAATTGTCCCTTATTTTTCGCATACTGAGTAAGCCTTGCAAATCCAATTCTCTACCAGTGTCATACAAAAAGAGTAGTGTGGCCACAATTCTTGAAGTCATATTACTTGACTACATCTTTGATGCATAGAGGTTCCATATCCATTTTCTAACTATTAGACTGTCTCTTCTACATACGACTCCATATAAATTCTAAAAGTTCATATACGTCCTCACCACGTATAGCCATGCATACAAACACATCACCAAAACCACCAACACTCCTCTCTCTCCCACACACAGTTCAATCCTACACCAAAATCACATATTTTCCTAAATAAATTAAATACTAATACATGCAACCCAAATAACTTGATCTCCTGATATAATCTTACTGCACCAAACTAAAGAAACAAACAAGAATAATATTATGTAACCCGACGGAAGAACGAGAACGAGTTCGAAAACCGTGGTGGAAGATCGGCTCCACAGAACCCTAAGACTATGTCTACTGCTCCATCTCCCAAAACCTTCTCCCAATATTCTACCAAAATATAACCCCAGTTTGTTGTGAATATTTCCTTGAGAGTAACTTTATTAAACCACCCATGACTCACAAAACCATTCCTTCTAGCCGATTGATTACCTAAAGTGTTTAATTATGGTACACCACAAATTATAAAAATTAATTAGACTTACAGCCTCAAATCCTTCATAATAACAATTCTACCTCTAATGTGCACAAAATAGTAAAATGGGATCGTACTATAAATGCCAAATTTTTAGCATAAATAATTATTTGGAAAAGAAAAGGTATGACGTAACATCCTCCCAACACTAACCAATATATCAATTCCCTAAAGACATACAAAAATACACATATCAAACCAACCTAGTGCTCATCCCTCTCTGGAACAAAAGCATCAACAAACCACCATATTAATATCCCTTCTCCGAACAAATAAATATTTTTTTTCCATGACTTCCAATCTTATAACGGAATTCAAAACACAACACTACACAAACTCACCTTTGTCGTTGAATAGGCTATTTATTTGAACACCAAACCAGTACTCCAACAAGAATGGCTAAACGAGACAAATGCCTATCTCGAAAGTTGGGTTGCTTACTATCCGATACCCTTCTGTTTGCCAAATACTATATGTTTAAAACAATTTCTCTATCTCTTCATCATATTACAATGAATCCTCCTAACCAACGCAAATCACCCCATAATTAAATTGAAGTTTTTTTTTTTCGACAACCAAGGACAAGAAGTATGTCCACAAAGAAATCGCTGCACATATATGTTAACATAAGGAACTCACTCCAAGATAAAAAAAAGTATAGACCAAAAGAATCCTAGTCTACAATTAGCCAAAGCTCTGATGATTAGACAGCAATAATATATACTCTGCTCAGGTAAGAATGCCAAATCTCAACCGCTGAAGCCCTTACACTTCTTAACTTTTGGTAATTGTCCCTTATTTTTCGCATACTGAGTAAGCCTTGCAAATCCAATTCTCTACCAGTGTCATACAAAAAGAGTAGTGTGGCCACAATTCTTGAAGTCATATTACTTGACTACATCTTTGATGCATAGAGGTTCCATATCCATTTTCTAACTATTAGACTGTCTCTTCTACATACGACTCCATATAAATTCTAAAAGTTCATATACGTCCTCACCACGTATAGCCATGCATACAAACACATCACCAAAACCACCAACACTCCTCTCTCTCCCACACACAGTTCAATCCTACACCAAAATCACATATTTTCCTAAATAAATTAAATACTAATACATGCAACCCAAATAACTTGATCTCCTGATATAATCTTACTGCACCAAACTAAAGAAACAAACAAGAATAATATTATGTACCGAAAAGTTCATATACGTCATCCGTCTAAAACTTCTTATACGTCCTCAACACGTATAGCCATGCATACAAACACATCACCAAAACCACCAACACTCCTCTCTCTCCCACACACAGTACAATCCTACACCAAAATCACAGATTTTCCTAAATTAATTAAATACTTATAAACCCAAATAACTTGATCTCCTCATATAATCTTACTGCACCAAACTAAAGAAACAAACAAGAATAATATTTCGTAACGAAAAGAACCCTAAGACTATGCCTACTACTCCATCTCCCAAAGCCTCCTCTCAATATTTTATCAAAATATAACCCAAGGATGTTGTGAATATCTTATTAAGAGTAGCTTTATTAAACCACCTATAACTAACAAAACCCATACTTCTAGCCGATTGATTACCTAAAAAGCTTAATTACGGTACACAACTAATTTGTAAAATTAATTATACTTATAGCTTCAAATCCATAATAATGACAATTATACCTCTAATGTGCACAAAATAGTAAAATAGGATCACACTATAAATACCAAATTTTTAGCAAAAATAATTGTTTGGAAAATGAAAAGGTATGGCGTAACATCCACCCAACACTAACCAATATATCAATTCCCCTAAGACATACAAAAATCCACATATGTCAAACCAACCCATTGCTCATCCCTCTCTTGAACTAAAGCATCAAAAAACCACCACATTTATATCCCTTCTCTGAGAAAACATTTTCTTTTTTTTCAATGACTTCCAATCATATAACATAATTCAAAACACAACGCTAGACAAACTCACCTTTGTCGTCAATACTCCTTTACTTTAAGGATCACTAAACATAGGCTACTTATTTCAACACCAAACTAATACTCCAACATGAATGGCTAAACGAGACAAATACCTATCTCGAAAGTTGGTTTTCTTACTATCTGAGACCCTTATGTTTGGCGAATACTATATAAGTTCATAGCAACTTCTCTCTCTCTTCATCATATAACAATGAATCCTCCAAACGAACGCAAATCACCCCAGAACTAAGTTGAAGTTTTTTTTTTCGACAACCAAGGATTAGAAATATGAACACAAAGAAATCACTGCGCAACTATGTTAACATAAGGAACTCACTCCAAGATAAATAAGTATAGACCAAAAGAGTCCTAGTCTATAATTAGCCCAAGCTCTGATGATTAGATAGCAATAATATATACCCCGCTCAGGTACGAATAACAAATCTCCACCTCTAAAGCCCTTACACTTCAAATCTTTTGATAGTTGTCCTTTATTTTTCGCATACTACACTTATAACAATAATTTGAGCGAAATCTCAAATCCACTGCCCTAGTTACCATAAACAAATGACGAATCCAATATAGGGCAAATACTAAGTAAGCCTTACAAATTCAATTCTCTACCAGTGTCATACAAAAAGAGGTAGTGCGGCCACAATACTTCATATCAATCTACTTTACTACATCCTGATGCATAGAGGTTCCGTGTCCATTTTCTAACTATTAGACTTTCTCTTCTACAAACGACTAAACATAAATTCTAAAAATTCCTATATGTCCTTCCAAAGTGTTTTTTTTTTTTTTTCAAAGAAAACTTAATATACGTCCTTCTAAAACATCTTATACGTCCTCACCACATGTAGCCATTCCCACAAACACATCACCAAAACCACCAACACTCCTCTCTCACACACATTACAATCCAACACCAAAATCAAAGATTTTCTTAAATAAATTAAATACTAATACATGCAACCCAAATAACTTGATCTCCTCTCATAATATTACTGCTCCAAATTAAAGAAACAAACAAGAATAATATTATGTACCCCGACGGAAGATCGAAAATGAGTTCGAAAACCGTGGTGTAAGATCTCCTCCAAAGAACCCTAAGACTATGCCTGCTCCTCCATCTCCCAAAGCCTTCTCTCAATATTCTATCAAAATATAATCCCAGCATGTTGTGAGTATCTTCTTGAGAGTAACTTTATCAAACCACCCAAAAGTCACAAAACCATTACTTCTAGACGATTGATTACCTAAAGTGCTTAATTACGGTACACCACTAATTACTAAAATTAATTAGACTTGCACCCTCAAATCCTTAATAATGACAATTATACCTCATATGTGCACAAAATAGAAAAATATGATAGTTCTATAAATGCCGAATTTTAAGCAAAAATAATTATTTGGAAAAAGAAAAGGTTTGTCGTAACATCCTCCCAACACTAACCAATATATCAATTCCTCTAAGACATACAAAAATCCATAAATATCTAACAAACCCAGTGCTCATCCCTCTCTTGAACTAAAGCATCAACAAACCATCCCATTGATATCCCTTCTTCGAATAAATAAATATTTTTTTTTCAATGACTTCTAATCTTATAACGGAATTCAAAACACAACGCAACACAAACTCACATTTGTCGTCAATACTCCTTTACTTCAACGACCACTAAACATAGGCTACTTATTTCAACACCAAATTAGTACTCCAACAAGAATGGCAAATCGAGACAAATGCCTATCTCGAAAGTTGGGTTGCTTACTATCTGATACCCTTATGTTGGCCAAATACTATATATGTTCAAAGGAATTTCTCTATCTCTTCATCATATAACAATGAATCCTTCTAACCAACGCAAATCACCCCAAAACTAAATAGAAGTTTTTTTCATTTCGACAACCAAGGACTAGAAATATGTCCACAAAGAAATAACTGTGCATATATTAACATAAGGAACTCAATCCAAGATAATAATAAAAAAAGTATAGACCAAAAGAATCCTAGTCTACAATTAGCCAAAGCTCTGATGATTACACAGCAATAATATATACTCCGCTCAAGTACGAATACCAAATCTCCACCGTTAAAGCCTTTACACTTCATATATTTTTCTAATTGTCCCTTATTTTTTGCATGCTACACAATAATTTTTGCGAAATCTCAAATCCACTGCCCTAGTTACGATAAACAAATCATGACTCCAATATAGGGTTAATACTGAGTAAGCCTTGCAAATCCATTTATCTACCAGTGTCATACAAAAAGAGTAGTGCAGCCACAATTCTTGAAGTCAAGTGACTTTACTACATCAAGATGCATAGAGGTTCCATGTTAATTTTCTAACTATTAGAATGTCTCTTCTACATACAACTCAATATAAATTCTAAAAGTTCAAATACAACATCCTTCGAAAGTTTTTTTTTTTTTTAAAGTTCATATACGTCCTCCTAAAACTTCATAAACGTCATCACCACGTATAGCCATGCATACAAACACATCACCAAAACCACCAACACTCCTCTCTCTCTCTCTCTCTCTCTCTCACGCATTACAATCCTACACCAAAATCACAAATTTTTCTAAATAAATTAAATACTAATGCATGCAACACAAATAACTTGATCTCCTTTAATAATGTTACTACTCCAAAGTAAAGAAACAAACAAGAATAATATTACATACCCCGACGGAAGATCGAAAACGAGTTCGAAAACCATGGTTTAAGATTGGCTCCAAAGAACCCTAAGACTATGCCTGCTGCTCCATCTCCCAAAGCATCCTCCCCATCACAAACCACTACATTGATATCCCTTCTCCGAAAAAATAATTATTATTTTTCAATGATTTCTGATCTTATAACTTAATTCAAAACACAACACTACACAAACTTACATTTGTCATCAATACTCCTTTACTTCAAGGATCACTAAACATAGGTTACTTATTTCAACACCAAACTAGTACTCCAACATGAATGGCTAAACGAGACAAATAACTATCTCGAAAAATGGGTTGCTTCCTATCTGATACCCTTATGTGTGCCAAATACCATATATGTTCAAAGCAATTTCTCTATCTCTTCATCATATAAAAATGAATCCTCCTAAGCAACTCAAATCATCCCGGAACTAAATTGAAGTTTTTTTATTTTTTATTTTTTCGACAGCTAAGGATTAGAAGTATGTCCACAAAGAAATCACTGTGCATTTTTGTTAACATAAGGAACTCACTCCAAGAAAAAAAGTATAGACCAAAAGAATCCTAGTCTACAATTACCCCAAGCCCTGATGATTAGACAGCAATAATATATACTCCGCTCAGGTATGAATACCAAATCTCCACCGCTAAAGCCCTTACACTTCATATCTTTATATAATTGTCCATTATTTTCCACATACTACACTTACAACACAATAGTTTGAGCGAAATCTCAAATCCACTGCCCTAGTTACCATAAACAAAAGACGACTCCAATATAGGGTTAATACTGAGTAACCTTGCAAATTATATTCTATGCTAGTGTCATACAAAAAGAGAAGTGCGGCCACAATTCTTGAAGTCAAATTACTTTACTACATCCAGATGCATAGAGGTTCAATGTCCATTTCATAACTATTAAACTGTCTCTTCTACATGCGACTCCATATAAATTCTAAAAGTTCATATAAGTCCTTTCAATTCCCCTGAGACATACAAAAATCCACATATCAAACTAACCCATTGCCCATCCCTCTCTTGAACTAAAGCATCAATAAACCACCACATTGATATCCCTTCGCCGAGAAAATAAAATATTTGTTTTCAATGACTTCCAATCATATAACGGAATTGAAAATACAACACTAGACAAACTCACCGTTGTCGTCAATACTCCTTTACTTCAAGGATCACTATACATAGGCTACTTATTTGAACACCAAACTAATACTCCAACAGGAATGGCTAAACGAGACAAATAACAATCTCGAAAGTTCATTTTCTTATTATCTGATACCCTTATGTTTGCCGAATACTATATAAGTTCATAGCAACTTCTCTATCTCTTCATCATATAACAATGAATCCTTCTAACCAACGCAAATCACCCCAGAACTAAGTTGAAGTTTTTTTTTTCGACAACCAAGGATTAGAACCATGAACATAAAGAAATCACTGAGCATCTATGTCAGTAAAAGGAACTCACTCCAAGATAAAAAAGTAAAGATCAAAAGAATCCTAGTCCATAATTAGCCCAAGCTCTGATGATTAGATAACAATAATATATACCCCGCTCAGGTACGAATACCAAATCTCCACCTCTGAAGCCCTTACACTTCATATCTTTTGATAATTGTCCCTTATTTTTCTCATACTACACTTGCAACACAATAATTTGAGCAAAATCTCAAATCCACTGCCCTATTTACGATAAGCAAATGACGACTCCAATATAGGGCAAATATTGAGTAAGCCTTGCAAATCCAATTCTCTTCAGTGTCATACAAAAAGAGGTAGGGCGGCCACAATTCTTAAAGTCAAATTAGTTTACTACATCATGATGCATAGAGGTTCCATGTCCATTTTCTAACTATTAGACTTTCTCTTCTACATACGACTCCACATAAATTCTAAAATTTCATATACGTCCTTCCAAAGTGTTTTTTTTTTTTAAAGTTCATATACGTCCTCCTTCTAAAACATATTATACGTCCTCACCACATATAGCCATTCACACAAACACATCACAAAAACCACCAACACTCCTCTCTCTCTCTCTCTCTCTCTCTCTCTCTCTCTCTCATTACAATCCAACACCAAAATCACAGATTTTCTTAAATAAATTAAATACTAATATATGCAACCCAAATAACTTGATCTCCTATCATAATGTTACTGCTCCAAATTAAAGAAACAAACAAGAATTATATTACGTACCCCGACGGAAGATCGAATATGAGTTCGAAAATCGTGGTGTAAGATCGGCTCCAAAGAACCCTGAGACAGAACCCTAAGACTATGCCTGCTCCTCCATCTCCCAAAGACTTCTCTTCTCTCAATATTCTATCAAAATATAATCCCAGCATGTTGTGAGTATCTTCTTGAGAGTTACTTTATCAAACCACCCAAAACTCACAAAACCATTACTTCAAGAAGATTGAATACCTAAAGTGCTTAATTACGGTACACCACTAATTACTAAAATTATTAGACTTGCACCCTCAAATCCTTAATAATTATTTGGAAAAACAAAAGGTTTGGCGTAGCAGCCTCCCAACACTAACCAACATATAAATTCCTCTAAGACATACAAAAATCCACATATATTTAACAAACCTAGTGCTCATCCCTCTCTTGAACTAAAGCATCAAAAAACCACCCCATTGATATCCCTTCTCTGAATAATAATTTTTTTTTTCAATGACTTCTAATCTTATAACGGAATTCAAAACACAACACAACACAAACTCACATTTGTCGTCAATACTCCTTTGCTTCAAGGATCACTAAACATAGGCTACTTATTTCAACACCAAACTAGTACTCCAACATGAATGGCTAAACAAGACAAATGCCTATCTCGAAAGTTGGGTTGCTTACTATCTGATACCCTTATGTTTGCCAAATACTATATATGTTCAAAGCAATTTCTCTATCTCTTCATCATATAACAATGAATCCTCCTAACCAACGAAAATCACCCCAGAACTAAATAGAAGTTTTTTGTTTCGACAACCAAGGATTAGAAGTATGTCCACAAAGAAATAACTGTGCATATATGTTAACATAAGGAACTCAATCCAAGATTAAAAAAAAAAAAAGTATAGACCAAAAGAATCCTCGTCTACAATTAGCCAAAGCTCTATTGATTACACAGCAATAATATATACTCTGCTCAAGTACGAATACCAAATTCCACCACTAAAGCCCTTACACTTCATATCTATTTATTATTGTCCTTTATTTTTCGCATACTACACTTACTACACAATAATTTTTGCGAAATCTCAAATCCACTGCCCTAGTTACAATAAACAAATCACGACTCCAATATAGGGCTAATACTGAGTAAGCCTTGCAAATCCATTTCTCTTCCAGTGTCATACAAAAAGAGTAGTGCGGCCACAATTCTTGAAGTCAAATTACTTTACTACATCCAGATGCATAGAGGTTACATGTTCATTTTCTAACTATTAGACTGTCTCTTCTACATACGACTCAATATAAATTCTAAAAGCTCATATAAAACATCCTTCCACAGTTATTTATTTTTATTTTTTTTAAAAGTTCATATGTGTCCACCTTCTAAAACTTCATATACGTCCTCACCACGTATAGCCATGCATACAAACACATCACCAAAACCACCAACACTGCTCTCTCTCTCTCTCATGCATTACAATCCTACACCAAAATCACAGATTTTTCTAAATAAATTAAATACTAATGCATGCAACCCAAATAACTTGATCTCCTCTAATAATGTTACTACTCCAAAGTAAAGAAACAAACAAGAATAATATTAAGTACCCCGACGGAAGATCGAAAACAAGTTCGAAAACCGTGGTTTAAGATCGGGTTTCAAAGAACCCTAAGACTATGCCTACTGCTCCATCTCCCAAAGCCTCCTCTCCATCAACAAACCACTACATTGATATCTCTTCTCCGAAAAAATTATTATTATTTTTCAATGATTTCCGATCTCATAACTTAATTCAAAACACAACACTACACAAACTCACCTTTGTCCTCAATACTCCTTTACTTCAAGGAATCACTGATCATAGGCTACTTATTTCAACACCAAACTAGTACTCCAACATGAATGGCTAAACGAGACAAATGCCTATCTCGAAAAATGGGATGCTTACTATCTGATACCCTTATGTTTGCCAAATACCATATACGTTCAAAGCAATTTCTCTATCTCTTCATCATATAACAATGAATCCTCGTAACCAACACAAATCATCCCGGAACTAAATTGAAGTTTTTTTTTTTCAATAGCTAAGGATTAGAAGTATGTCCACAAAGAAATCACTGCGCATTTTTGTTAACATAAGGAACTCACTCAAAGATAATAAAATTAAAGACCAAAAGAATCCTAGTCTACAATTAGCCCAAGCTCTGATGACAAGGTAGCAATAATATATACTCCGCTCAAGTACGAAAACAAAATTTCCGCCGCTAACGCCCTTACACTTCATATCTTTTGATAGTTCTCTAATTTTTCCCATACTATACTTGCAACACAATAATTTGAGCAAAATCTCAAATTCATTGCACTAGTTACCATAAACAAATGATGTCTCCAATATAGTGCTAATACTGAGTAACTATTGCAAATCCAATTCTCTGCCAGTGTCATACAAAATGAGTAAGGCGGCCACAATTCTTGAAGTCAAATTACTTTACTACATCCTGATGCATAGATGTTTCATGTCCATTTTCTAACTATTAGACTGTCTCTTCTACATAAAACTCCATATAAATTCTACAAGTTCATATACGTCCTCACCACGTACAGCCATGCATACACACACATCACCAAAATCACCAACACTCTCTCTCTCTCTCTCTCTCTCTCTCACACACACACACACACACACACTAGAATCCTACACCAAAATCAGAGATTTTTCCAAATAAATTAAATATACTTCTACATGCAACCCAAATAACTTGATCCACTCTAATAATGTTATTGCTCCACAGTAAGATACAAACAAAAATAATATTACGTACCCTGACCGAAGATCGACAACGAGTTTGAAACTGTGGTGTAAGATCGGCTCCAAAGAACCCTAAGACTATGGCTGCTGCTCCATCTCCCAAGCCTCCTCTCAATATTCTATCAAAATATAACCCCAGTATGTTGTGAATATCTCCTTGAGAGTAACTTTATTAAACCACCCATAACTCACAAAACCCTTACTTCTAGCCGATTGATTACCTAAAGTGCTTAATTACGGTACACCACTAATTACTAAAATTAATTAGACTTACACCCTCAAATCCTTAATAATGATGACAATTATACCTCTAATGTGCACAAAATAGTAAAATAGGATAGTACTATAAATGCCGAATTTTTAGGAAAAATAATTATTTGGGAAAAGAAAAGCTATGGCATAATATTCTCCCAACACTAACCAATATATCAATTCCCCTAAGACATACAAAAATCCACATATATCAAACCAACCCAGTGCTCATCCCTCTCTTGAACTAAAGCATCATCAAACCACCACATTGATATCCCTTCTCCGAAAAAATATATATATTTTTTTCAATGACTTCCAATGTTACAACGGAATTCAAAACACAACGCTACACAAACTCACCTTTGTCGTCAATACTTCTTTACTTCAAGGATCACTAAACATAGGCTACTTATTTCAACACCAAACTAGTACTCCAACATGAATGGCTAAACAAGACAAATGCCTGTCTCGAAAATTGGATTGCTTACTATTTGATACCCTTATGTTTGCTAAATACTATATATGTTCAAAGCAATTTCTCTATCTCTTCATCATATAACAATGAATCCTCGTAACCAACGCAAATCACCCCAGATCTAAATTTCAGTTTTTTTTTTCGACAATTAAGAATTAGAAGTATGTCCACAAAGATATCACTGCGCATATATGTTAACATAAGGAACTCACTCCAAGATAAAAAAAAAAGTATAGACCAAAAGAATCCTAGTCTAAAATTAGCCTGATGATTAGACAGCAATAATATATACTCCGCTCAGGTACGAACACCAAATCTCCACCGCTAAAGCCCTTACACTTCATATCTTTTGATAATTGTCCATTATTTTTCACATACTACACTTACAACACAATAATTTGATCTCAAATCCACTGCCCTAGTTACCATAAACAAATGACGACTCCAATATAGGGCTAATACTAAGTAAGCCTTGCATATCCAATTCTCTGCCAATGTCATACAAAGAGAGTAGTGCAGCCACAAATCTTGGAAGTCAAATTACTTTACTACATCCTAATGCATAGAGGTTCCATGTCCATTTTCTAACTATTAGACTGTCTCTTCTACATACGACTCCATATAAATTCTAAAAGTTCATATACGTCCTCCTTCCAAAGTTTTTTTTTCTTTTTTCTGGAACATCTTACTCCGACCTATAACAATAACAATCAGCAAATTCACAAAAAATTACCTCAAATTATAATCCAACTTCACCCAAGAATTGCACATTCAAAATAGAAAAGAAGATAATCAACCAAGTCATTAATCGAATTTACAATTAGCTAAGTCATGGAAAGAATAACAACAAATCCTAGCCCAAACCAAATAAGCCAAGTAATGATGAATAAACTTCTATTACTAACTAATACTATACATCGAGTCTCAAAACCCCAAATCTAACTTATTTAACACCTGATATACCAATGATGCAAATAAAAGAATAAACATTTACCAAATTCCAACTACAAATCCGAGTCCGCTTAGCCACCTAAAGAGATGACAAAGTTATTGGCGATCATCATATAAACATGGACACCCTTATCAATTACTAAACTTCAGTATGGTTGTGAAAAGTAGTGCATTCCAAAAGAAAAGTCCATAGTACAATATCCCAATAAATAGCAATAGTCAAGACCAACTATTCCCTCAACAACTTAGGGCCTAAACCCACGCATCGAAGCATTAAAAATAATTTTATAGAATCTTGGGCACTACAAATTCCATCCATTATCACTGCAAAATCAGGTGTCCAAATCATCAAAAGAAGTAAATGATCCCAAAACCACCCATAATCAAGATCAGTATTAATCCATATTCACTTGAACGTCACAGTAGCAAGTTTCATCTCATAAGTTTATCCCGACACAATCTTCTATATACAAACTACCCATAATCACAAGATAGTAACGCTAGCTCATTAGTACATCAAATTCCATAATCGACACCTAAACATTCCATGGCTTCATGCAAGTGTCTTATGAGCAAAATATACCCTAACAATCCACTTCCATATAGCCCAAACAATCCACACATTCTCATGAACTTTACATATATTGTCGTAACCTACCAAATGGCCCTAACCATTCTAAAACTAAAACCTCCATTGATCACCAAGTTCTCCAAACCTAAATGGCTGTCATGAGAAAAATTGACCAAAATTGCACAATGATACCAATCAAACCATGGAGTCTCTCCTAAATCCTAGATTTTCTAACATAATACCTTTCAACGACGAAACATAGGATTCCTATCGACTCATGCTACTATTCACCTCCTGATGAACATCCGCAAATCCAAAGAGTATTTCCTAAGATGGTTTAAATCATTTATCTTTTCCAATAAACCAGTAACCAAGTCTGTATTAGGATACTAACAAAAGAAGTCTATAAAAAAGTATAATTACAATTGATCTCACCAAAAGTTACCGCATGCCAATTCAAAGAACAAAATATAAACATTTATGTGTCGTCAATTTCTAAAATTCATAAAAGGGGCACGGGAAAGATCAAAAGTATGTAACATGCTTAACATGGGTTCAAAGCAATGCAACATGAACACAGAACACGATACTAACATGTACATAACGAACCATACGAAATCACTAACTTTTTCAAATATAATACTACCTAGAGCAACTTAGATCTACCCGAAACGTAATTAACTATTGTACCCTTAAAACTAAATCAACTCAAGTCTCCAGTCAACTACCAAACCTAAAACTCTTATCTCCAAGTCCTTCAAGAAGTCCTCCAAGTAGTTTGATCCCTAATTGCAAGAACCTCCTATGTGGGTGGCGAATCCACCTCGAAACCTCGCCTCCGCGCTCATTCCTAGGAACCTCACTCCCATTGAGAAAGGAACCCACTCTCAACTAGGATAGAATTTCCAAGGCATATATATCCCATAAGAAACAAAAATAAAAAGACACCAAGCAAGAGAAAAGACAAAGTGATGATACTATATTATAAAAATATTAACTTAAATTTGCTCAATTACTTAATATAACCATAATATATTACTTAGTCACTAAGACAATCTTTGCAATTGACATGAATGACACATACTAATATTTCCTTGCGTACATATTTTCATGTATTATTCTTCAATGCTCCCCGTCCCGAAAGAGGAGCTCCGATAATCCTCCGCCCCCGCTTAGTGCAACTATGATAGAGAACAGCTGGAATCACATATTAAAATCATAAATATTTTTATGTTTTGCAATTTAAGTGGTAGAATAAAATTTCTTTTTGACATTTAACTATGTTAAAATACATTAAAATATTTATAACTTTAATAATATTTCATATATGCTCCTGATGACGCTCCCACACTTCTATGATCATCCATTCCCTCGCCCCCGCTCTCAGTTTTCGTTCCTGCTCCTGTTTCGTGCAACTAAGGTTTGATCCACGTACCAAAAACCACTTCCAAGTGCCAAAACCTCATGTTCCTATTCAAAACATCTAACCAACAACACTAGATTTATACTGTACTATAAAACTAGATTCTTTGCGTATACTATATACAAGCAGAAGTCAAACACACACGCCACCCCAACTCACCACATACAATCATGCATACACACACATCACCAAAACCACCAACACTCCACCGTCTCTTTATACTCTACAATAAAATTAGATAATCACACACACCACCCCAACTCACCGTGTACAGCCATGCATACACACACATCACCAAAACCACCAACACTCCTCTCTCTCTCTCTCTCGCTCTCTCTCATTACCATCCTACACCAAAATCACATATTTTCCCAAGTAAACTAAATACCAAAACATGCAACCCAATAACTTGATCCCCTATAATAATGTTACTACTCCAAAGTAAGGAAACAAACAAGAATAATATTATGTACACTGACGCAAGATCGAGAACAAGTTCAAAAACCGTGGTGTAAGATCGGCTCCAAAGAACCCTAAGACTGTGGTTGTTGCTCTCTCCCCCAAAGCCTCCTCTCAATATTCTATCAAAATATAACCCTAGTAGTTTGTGAATATCTCCTTGAGAGTAACTTTATAAAACTCCCCATAACTCACAAAACACTTACTTCTAGCCGACTGATTACATAAAGTGCTTAATTATGGCACACCACTAATTACTAAAACTAATTAGACTTATAACCTCAAATCCATAATAATGACAATTATACTTCTAATGTGCACAAAATAGTTAAATAGGACCATACTATAAATGCCGAATTTTTAGAAACAATAATTATTTGAAAAAAGAAAAGGTAGGGCATAACATAACTTGCTTTAGAAGGGCCTCAGAGCACATTGAGAGATCACCTTTAAGTTTGTGCCAGCTTCCGTATTGTCTCCAAATCTCAGATCCTCCATCACTTCGAATCTCCTATATCGGAGCAAAAATCCAATTGCGAATCTTTATAAATGACAACATTTGCATAGGCATCTAGGCTTTAAAGACTTGTTTCATTCTGTAATTTTTTTTATGGCCCACTGGGCATCGATTGCTCTTACCTCAATCATCTATTGAAGTTAAAGATCTTGTTTATTTAAAGGCCCAAAACCATAGATGTAGATGTTTTTACAGCTACAATATTTTACATGCCTACTTTAAGACTACTATAGTTAACCAGAGGTGGCATTTCCAACCCAAACCCGTCACCTCAACCAAACCCACCCTGACTGAATGGGGTTTGATTCCATGATTACACTATGGCACGGGGGTTCACCAATAACAACCCGCACGTAGATGTATTGATTGTCAAACGTCAATGGGCTAAAATATTGAACTTACCCGCCAGTCACGTAGCATATTCATGCAAGAAAGACATTATCACTTTTATTACAAGACTCGAAATTGTAAATTAAATGACTTTACATCCTTTATGTGGCAATAAAATCCAATCTACTTAAGAAATAAATGGGCAAAACCTAATTATTTGACACACAACCCACATATGAGATAACCTAAAAGGCTTGATAGGTTTTCTAGACTAGACCCCGCCAAATTGAACCCAACCTAACCTGCCTCAGCCAAGTTGGGTTAGTTTACCACGTAAACAATTTCGATCCACCCAATCCTCCAAACCCAGCACACACACACACTTTTACAAGTTGCTTCTCTACATAAATTCATTAATATATGTGAAGAATACACGTAGGTATGTATATCATGCAATAAGAAAAACCCAAGAGTAGCGTAAAATTTATTAGATTAAGGAGAGATGAGAAAAGAAACTGAAGGAATATGAACATATTAAAAAAAAAATTGGCCACCTGTCATAAAATTTTCCCAAGCAACTCCACCAAAGGATCAGTTTCTTGTGTTTTAACCACTTCTGGATCAGTCGACCCATTAGCACAACCGATGTAAGAATTAACGGAAAGGGTTTGGTTGGCATCCTTATCGTCATTTGTGCTAACATGCAATTGAGAATGGCTAGTTTAGGCCCGCCCTTCAATCTCTAGCATCATCCTCTCTAAGAACTGTGCATCGGTTCTGTTATTGCTAATTATGTCTAACACCAGCTTTGTCGCTTCCAGTGCCTGCCACATTAAATCACAGATACCTTCATATAGAATCAAGAATTCTCATCAATTTCCACACAAGACGAATGCAGTACCCAAGAAGTCAGATCACTAAGTCAATGTGAATCATTTACACAAGGAACAGACCCAAACAATATGAAGTAGTTGGTGTAACTCATGCACATAGTACTACAGCATACCGACTAAGCATTCTATACATGATAGGTATGGTGGGCCAGGATGAATTATCTTATTTGATTATGGATAAAAAAAAAAAAAAAAACTTAGATGAAATGTTCTGACCTTGCCCACTTCAAGTAAAGTACATGGAGGGCAAAGTTTCAGTAGACTGATTCCTTCCCTAGTCATAGATCGTGTCATCAAGCAGAGTTTAGGAACAAGGGGTGTAACTATTGTTTCTGTGTATATTTCCTCAAGTCTCTTGGTCACCTGGGGGATAATGAATGCATCATTACTAGCAGAACTTCATATCCAGGCGCATAACTATAACTATATCTATGACTAGTTTTCTGATAATTAGACACCTCCCACAAGGACAGAATCCAAAAAAAGAATTATAAGCACCTTCACTCTTAAACCGAAGCTAGACCCATCTTTGGTTACAAATGCAAGGTCAAACATATACCTATCTAGTACTCAATGAGGGCTGCCCCTACAGCACAGTTTCGTAGTATATATGATTCTTAACATACCCTTGCTCAAGCAAACACAGAGAAAAAAAGAAAATGATAAATCATGAGTAAACCAACTCGGAGAGAATAAATAAATACAGCACAACCTAGCCAGTTCTATGAACCTGTGAACTGGACAACAAATGTTATTCACATCAAACCCTAAACATCCTATATCAGCATCTGCCTTTCACCTGACACCCTCAATATTTTCATATTTTCTCTAGATGCTTAACATGAAACATGTGCAGAAAGTGAAGGGGCCAAAGATCATCTCTTTCATTTGAAACGGGCAATGCACAGGGATATACTGTGTTTTCCATATGTTTTCATCTTGTCCGTATGTAATTTTTACCGATCAATACAACCCCGCTATCTCTATTCAAATCGTGCACAGAAGAGTGGAATAAAGTATAAAATAAAATAAAAATTAAACGCCGCAACAATTATCCCGCAACCAAACATGCCATATTGTGTACAACCAAAAATAGAGGATTAGGGGAGACCTCGTGTTGGGACGAACAACAGTCCGGATAAAACGAAGAAAGAAGAGGGGCATTGACAGAGACAACAACGAAGCACTTCAAGAGCTTGCAGTAAGCGGACTGTCGATCATTTGGAATTGGCTGTTCTTCAAGGAAAAATAAAATGATATATGAACCATGTTACTTTATCTCAAACATTTGAACATACACCAACATGTCTACAACATTTCAACTATATACACCAAGCTTCATATTTAGATTACATAATCAATGCATGTTCCTTTCAAAAAAAATAAAAAATAAAAAAAGTTCGAATACACATGGCTTGATCATAACATCTAAATACCATGAGTCCCAAGTTCAAGATTACAAATTTCATAGGTAAAGTGCTAAGTTTGACCTTATCGCCTTACAAAAGAATATAGGTTGAATATTTACATCAAAATACTACAAAAAGGAGTCATCAACCATAAATCCTTCCTCTTAAGTCCTTGAATCCTCTTTTGGTCCTGAGATGGTTACAACACATGAGCAAACCCGTAGGAATGCATGCTAAATATATGGATAAGATTAAGTAAGCATGATACTCAAAAAACTACGTAGGTCCCCATTTATAGAGTTATAGTATCCAAAAGATAGATTTCTCATCTTTATTCATGAAAAATAAAGTGTCTGACTGTAGCCATTCTATTCTAAATCAAATCGCCAAAGAAGAACTCACTCATAAGGGCTAAGGAATTTTGAATTAGCTCCAGTGCGAACATATTTTATTATACACCTATTAACGCATCATAGTCCCCAAATGTACACCTTACACATTTCACTAGTTATATACCCTTCTCGATATAAAAAAAACGCATTCCTACATTTCGCTAAAACACAAATCCATGTTAATATTCATTTTCATATCCTGTACCATTTCGATCATTCTCATTATCACTTTTCATTCGTTGTTTCTATCAACAGTTAACTTTCACTATCAAAACACCATTCACAACAAAACTAACATTTTAACAATAACCAAAAGCTCCCAACTCAATATTCAATGGAACACATTCATATCTACTTGATCAATTTGAAAGATACATATTTCCTAAAAATGCCCGATTATGATAACAACATCTATCAACACATGGTGGCAAAAGCCTCATAACTTAAAATTCAAATATCTCTTAACATTTCTCTATGTGCCCTAAAGTCCATTATCCAGGTAAAATATCACACAATGAAGCCAGGTTATCCTTATCAAATACTATTCTATCAACCAGCATTTCATCGAACACAAGATGGGCATAAATATATCCAAACAACTTCTTTGTTTATTTATTGATGCATTATAACCTCCTCTAATCAACACAAACTGTATACAAGTTGAGAGAAAGATTATAATAGTTCATTATAATGGTTCACCAAACACCTCCTCCATCTATGCCATCTTTCCCTCCCTTTGTTCGAGCATTCACATGTAGGCTATCGTGTCCTCAAGAGTTGGAGACACTACTAAGGAAGGCTGGAAAGAGATACTGATGCGGCGACGCCGGGCGGTGGCGGTGGTGGTGGATCCTTTGTTCCAGAGATACCAGTATCTGCGTTTTGGAATTCACCACCCATTTTGATCGGACGTCAAGTAGAGTTAGGTCGGATAAGAGAGGTGGAAGAGAGAGGGATCTAAACCACCGTATCTGAAGTTTCACGTTGGGTTCCTTAAACTATTGTAATTAAGATCAATCATAAACTTGCACATACAATTGTATTCCGTTTTTCTTACCAAGCAAGGCTACCATACACAACCTAAAACGGGCATTCAATATTCCAACCACAAAAGATCGTAGCACCACAAAATAAAATAGTTCTTCTCTAGCACCCACAAAAGTATATAACATATCTGCACAGAAAACCAATAAGTTTTCTCGCCACAAGTCCTTGTACTACACAATGATTCGTAGAATTGATTGGAAAATGTGAACCACAGATTTCACCTCTGTGCACATACAAATATAAATTCAATGTATATGTGAAGTGAAGAGAGAGATGTAGCTGCCCAAAAAGAAGATAAGTCGCAATATCCACATCCCAAAACTCAAAGCTTTGCTCTCCAGCCAAAGAAATAAACACGGGCACTTGGACTAATTAGTCAGTGTACTGTATAGACTACCCAAAAATGAGCATCACACTTCCTTCTAAGTTGCATTCTCTAACTAAACTTCAACCAGTCCAAACTCAATCAATTTAGCTAGTCATAAACGGATCTTTCGGTCATAGTGGTCTCTGTAGATTTTTCTTCTTTACATTTTCTATGGCCAGACAAATTTGTGTGCATTTTTGTTCCTAGCCCAGAAAATGCACTATTTTTTACAAAGGTCTATTTTTGTTCATCCGACATGTGAGATTTAATTCACTTTCTATATGCAGATAATATGTACTACACATTCTTTATATAAAAATGGAGAACATTCCCTGCAGAAAGGAGAAAATGACTTACAACCTGCCACACTGGTTTTCATATGCAGTAAACATTCAACACATGCACATTGTAATTCCTTTAACGTGATATTATTATATGGAGAAGAAGGACGAGAACTCTTACCTTGAGCAATTTGACCCCCTCTTGAAAAGTAAGCCGAAGGCCTTTCTCAAGTACTGTACAACCAATCAATCTCAATAGTCAACACAAACAAGTGTATAGCTATGAAGCATGGATTATAGGATACGAATACGATACGGATACAGCTGCACGAAAAACTCGGAAAAATTAGGATATGGGTATAACCCAAATACATTAGACTACATAAAATGCAAGTATGGTGAGAACCGTTCTGAGCTCTTCGTATGCAAAAGTGTAGTACACAAGTTTACACAGTCACTTGTTGAAATCAAATTTTATGAACACATGTATGCCATAATGAATGTATTAAAAACAATTAAAAATATTGATACAATTTTCATCTTAATATATCTTCCTCTCTCTAAAAAGTGAAGTATTAGACATGAACATTATCTGTATTCCTATTTCCTAACAATTTACTCCAATACTATGTAAGAAGTGCCACATTCTTAATTTCATAAAGTTCAAATACATGACCAAGACCATCCAAAAAGGATCCGATACTTCAATAATCAAAAATAATAATTTTATATAGTAGATGCTTCTGGGATATTCATCCGTGAGTATGGGAGGAGAATCAGTATCCGATACAGATACACTTCCCATATAGAAGTAATTCACGCAAAATACGAGTATACCCACGTGATAGGAAAATTAAAATAATTTATATTAACTTTCTAGCATGCAGGCATATAATAACATCAGTGTCAGCAACACATTGATAATGGTTCACAGACCTTTAAAGGCTCAAATGGATATTGTTTTCCATGGCTTCAAGCTCTTTCTGAAATCTTTCATCCAAACTGTCAAACAGTGCAACAAACAAGCGGTCCACGATGTCCATAACCTGCATGAAAAAGCTAGGCATCTTAACATCACACAGGTTATAACCTTTGTTAATTTGTGATCCTACACTCATAAGCCAACAACTCAATTACCTCAGAATAGTGCCTCCTTGATCTCCATCTCAACATCAAAACCTGTAAACTTGTACAAATGTCTGTGGGTGGGTAAAGGAATCCTTTGCTCTGAAACCATGACCTACCTCAAAAACACGGCCAAAATCACCACAAATTGCCATTTGCTTGTGAGGCTGAGGTGACTGAACTAGACATGCAGGTTGCCCTTTGTAGTCCAGCCTGAACATAGCTGAGCCGCCCTCATTAGAGCCTGCTATCAACTTTGGCGTATGAATCCCCACAAAGCCTTCAGATAGCAAGAACTGCTTGAATATCTGTAGAACAGCATAAACTGAATTACAAACCAGGCTACTAATCACACCATGTGCTCTAGTCTAAGTGTAAAACAACAATGAAAGAAAAAGGCAAATTGGTATGTACAACTGCAACAAAACATGTGTCATACACAGAGTGAAAGACAACAATAATAAAGATGAAAAACTTGTGCCAAAATAGCCTACACTACTACTGCTTGAAATTGATAGCAACCACAATAAGAACACCGAACAATTACAAACGAGAAGGCAATAATGATGTCCAAAAACAACCTAGTTTTGGAAGAAGGCTAGAACAAATCGAACAAAAAGAGTGCATACACAATCATTGTCAACAAATAAACAGTGGATCTAGAAAACCCATGAATGGTCCACTACTGCAGTGAGTTAAATGGTACAGTCAAGCCAACATAAACGATTTGGTAATGCCTACAAAAGTCACGTGTTTATCCCTATATTTCCTTCATATGACTAGTAGTCTTAAAACCTACTAACCGTTGTGTGTTTTTCTCGTGTGGTCAGTGGTCATAAACTACAAGGAAGTAGGAACAACTTCTTTACTTCCATCTCATCAAGAAAACATGGTCCTTTTATTTCGAATCAAAGCAATAGGCACATTCTTTTATCTATAAGATTGATCCAACTCTTTCAATGAGAGCAACATTAGTTCGACGCAACAAATACTTATTGGATCTAGTACGTAATCTTTGATCAATATTAGACCGAGGCAACATCAATTCCAAGTAACAAGTACATTTCGGATCCGGTACGAAAACTTTTATACATATAAAACCGACATAACATTGAATCCACATGCTCCAAAACCATTCAAGGCAATAAATATTTCACAATACTGGACTTATTCGATGAATTGGAACTTTCTATTGAATCAGAGCAAAATATATTTTGGACCCATCAAAGATTCTTGATCTTACAACATTTTGACAATTTTTGTTCTCCGTAGCTAGTAGCCCTCTATTAGGAATCACTTTTTCAACGACCAGTAACCTTCTAACCTTCTACTAGGAGCTACATATTGTTGTCGGTAGTCTCGTTAAATTACTGGCTCCAACTTTTTCCTAATTTCATTATCTCAAATGCACACTTTCAAAATTCTAATTACTCAGTAATCAGTAGTCTTTACACCTACGACAAATCACAATTTTTCATTCACATGACTAGTAGTCTATACACCTACTAAGCATCACGTGTTTATCACTCTATTTACTTCACATGACTAGTAGCCTTAAAACCTATTAACCGTCACCCGTCATGTGTTTTTCTCGTGTGGTCAGTAGTCATAAAATACAAGGAAGTAGGGACAACTTCTTTATTTCCATCTCATAAAGAAAACATGGTCCTTTTATTTCAAACCGAACAACAGGAAAAATTTTGGATCTTTAAAATTGATCCAACTCTTTCAATGGGAGCAACATTAATTGGAGGAAACAAGTTCTTATTGGATCTAGTACGTAACTTTGATTCATATTAGACCAAGGCACCATCGATTCGAGGCTACAAGTATGTTTCAAATCTAGTACGTAAACTTTGATCCGTATTCAACCAACATAACATTGAATCCATATGTTCCAAAACTAATCGAGGCAACAAATATTTCTCAATAAAGGACTTATCACATGAATTGGAACTTTCTTTTGAATCGGAGCAAAATATATTTTATACCATCAAAGATACTTGGTCTAATAAGATTTTGACAAATTTCATCCTCGGTAGCCAATAGCCCTCTACTAGGAATCACTTTTTCAGTAACCACTAACCAGTAGCCTTCCACTAGGAGCTGCATATTGTTGTCAGTAGTCCCGTTAACCTACTAGCACCAACTATTTTTCTAATTTCATTATCTCAAATGCACATTTTCAAAGTTCACTTAATAATCAATAGTCTTTACACCTACTAGGAATCAATATTTTTCTTTCACATGACTAGTAGCCTAAACACCTACTAACTGTCATGTGTTTATCACTATATTTCCTTCACATTACTAGTAGTCTTAACACCTACTAACCGTCATGTGTTTTTCTCGTGCGGCCAGTTATTACTAGGAAGTAGGAACAACTTTATTTCCATCTCGTCAAGAAAACATGGTCCTTTTATTTCGAACCGAAGCAACAAGCAAATTTTTTGATGTGTAAAATTGATCCAACTCTTTCAATGAGAGCACTATTAATTCAAGGCAACAAATAATTATTGGATCAAGTACGTAATCTTTGATCCATATTAGACCGAGGGAGCATCAATTCGAGGCAACAAGTACGTTTCGGATCCAGTATGAAAATATTAATACATATAAAACCGACGTAACATTGAACATAGATCTTGAGCATCTCCCAACATAACCCACTCGAAGGGCCAACATATCAAGCTTAATATCTCGTTCTGTGCTTTTAATTATTTTCTCGTCTTATATTAGGCCAAAATTAGAGGCCAAACAAACTAGTTTGGTTTATACCCCAAACAAACTAGTTTGGTTTATACCCCAAACCAGCTATTTTCTTGATGAACTAAACCACTTCATTAGGAAAGTCGTTGCTTTACCTGGTTTATCAAGAATGGTCCATTACACATGCGATTTCTATGACGAGTATCGAAACTGGGCCAAAATACCTGCTACGTCTAGGACAACATCTAGAACCTAACTGACATGTCAAAAATTCGCCAAATACATAGTATTCGAGAGATGGACCAAAGCTTAAATTTCATGATTGAGAACATACAACTCTCAATGTGTTACTTGAGTTAGGCCCTATCCTACCTCTAATACTCACGACCTTCTACTCAATAACTTCTTTGCCCAACAACCACCAAATGGATGGACCGAGTTATGCTGCTCATTACATTCATCAACCACCAATTTGTGTTTTTAACATCCGAAATTGCCAATTGAATTAGATCTAGTTAGGCTAGTAATTATGCTAAGCAAATATAGCTGAGTACATAAATAGCATCACCAGTTCACAAATGTTCACATAACTATTAAATAGTCCCTTGGCACAAATACTACAAAGGACAAACTACAAATGCCTTGTTCGGTTGTGAGTTTGGAAAATTTTTGGGTTTGGTTTTTGGGTAATGAGTGAGGAGAGAAAATACGGTAATAATTGGGGATAGGGGTAATGAGTAGAGAGAGATAGACAGAGAAATGAGATTAGTGATTGGATATAGGGGTAATGAGTGAAGAGAGAAATGAAAGTAATGATTGGAAATATAGGTAATGAGTGGATTTGGGTTTGGAATTTCCAAACCCACAACCGAACAAGGGCAAAGTGTATGAACAACGAGACGAAAGAGAGTACTTGCCTGTTGAACATCCAGCCCTCGAGCCCAAACATCAATAGTGATTAGAACATGGGTGTCACGATCTCGGAACTCTTTCATTGTTGCATCTCTCTCCTTCTGGGGCATATCTCCATGCATAGAAGAGACAGTAAAGTTGTTGCTAGGCATCTTCTCAGTTAGCCAATCAACCTACACATAAAACATGGTAGTTAAATACAAAAGAACTTATTGAAATTAAACTGTTCTATTAATCACTGGAAAGTGGCCAAGTACAACTCAAGCTCTATAAACAGTGGCCAAGTATAACTCAAGCTCTACAAACAGAAAGAAAATATTCTTGAATAACTTCTACCTCTTGGCAAACATCGTAGAGAACCATGTAAATGATACAATTATTCTTTTTACAGATGTAGATAAGATTTGAAACTACAAAAACACATTACTCATCCCTGAAGTCAGTACAAGAACAGAATACATGAAATATCTTTGATCATCTAACACAGTGTGGTTATAAAAGTTACACCTAGAAGAGAAAGATTTGTAGCATCAAATGAGTACTGCAATGGAAAAACTAACATAGAATTCATTGTTTTAAATTACCTTAATGTCATAAAGTGTCCCAAACCATCCACACGAGAGAGAAAAAGGAAAAAAAAAAAACTGACTACCAACATACCTGGTAAGCAAGTTTGGTACGAGCCAAATCCAATGGATAAGTGCACAAAACTGCTGTTCCTCCAGATGCTGAACCAGCTAAAAAATCTACAATGGGACCCGTTCCCAAGGCAGAGTAGTTATCCAGGATCCAATCTCGATACTGCTCATATGTCATGAAATGAAATGCCGCATAGGGAATAATCCGAAGGACGCTAGCTCCATTTCATCTGGAAGAGATGATAACAAGAGTTTAAACATCTTTGTCCAAGAAACAAGTCAAGTTGAAAATGACCAAATATTGTAACTTAGAACTTACTTATAGAATCCTAAACCACCTTCATGCTTTAGTACACTTTCTTCAGTGACTGATAGACCCCTAGAGAATGGAACCCTTCGGTTCTAGTCTACACATATCACACAAGATGGGAGGGTTAGAAAAATATTTAAGGTATTTGCAGAGGCGACAACTAGGTAAAACATATATCTAATATAAGTAAATCATCAAGAAGAAAATACGGCAGATGCTTAACAAGCACCAAAGTTGTAAATTCCATAAAGAAATCATCCAAAACATAAGAAACCTTCACATAAGTACTTCAATTACTACTAACGGAAACCAATAGGAAGAAGAAAAAGAAACCCAAAAATAGCTAATTTGGGGGTTATGCCGTTATGGTGCAATGGCATTAGTTTGTAGAAACAAGTTTTGGTGTTTTTGTAATCCTTTACAATGAGAAAAAACTCAATGTGTAACACCAGAAGACAATCCACACACTCCAAATATAAGCAGAGTGAAAAGATTACTCAAAATCCGTAACAAGCTTGAACCCACTACATTAAATCCAACTTATCATGAAAAAAAACGTTCACCTGCAAGAGTATTTTAATCTGTCCCAAAGGAGCAACAGCAGTTTTTGCAAATGCTCCAGCAGTGCCTCCTGCGATAAGTTCCCTGACATATCCGGGCAAACAATCAACCAATACAACCTCTCTATCCACCGCTGACCCATCAACAAGCCCTGCCACATCTGTGGACAAACTACAAAGTATATGAACAACGAAACGAAAGAGAGTACTTGCCTGTTGAACATCCAGCCCTCAAGCCCAAACATCAATAGTGATCAGAACGTGGGTGTCACCATCTTGGAACTCTTTCATTGTTGCATCTCTCTCCTTCTAGGGCATAACTCCATGCATAGGAGAGACAGTAAAGTTGTTGCTAGGCATCTTCTCAGTCAGCCAATCAACCTGTACATAAAACATGGCAGTTAAATACAGATGAACTTATTGAAATTCGACTGTTCTATTAATCACTGGAAAGTGGCCAAGTACAACTCAAGCTCTATAAACAGTGGCCAAGTACAACTCAAGCTCTACAAATAGAAAGAAAATATTTCCATCCCAATGCATTGTCCTTGACAATCAAAGATAGCCCCCAAATCCTTTCCTTTACAATATTTTGGCATAGATAATATTCTACATCCCAAAAGTAATCCATACAAGGTCAAATAGCAAATAAACACCAATCAAATACTCTGAAAGTTTCAGCAGCCAATTTGTCCCTTGATCAACCAGATGGAATGGAATAGTAGAATGATGGATGTGTAAGTTGAAACTACAAGGGAGTTGACTAAGACAAGGAATGTACTCATTACCTTCAATAAACAGAGGTTGAATGTAAAAAACACAGGGCATTATTCTAGTCTTTGAAGTTAATTAAACCCCGTTTTCAAATGAAGGAACCGAAGGGAACACATTTTGGCCAACTTCAAGACAGGTCTAATTACTTGGATTTCAAATGTTGGATTCTTACTATGATATAGGCCTAAATCAATCATAGGATACAAACTTAATGGATAGCTGGCTGATTATCTAAAACAAATGCAATCAACTAAACTGAATAGATTAAAATTGATAGCAACAAATCAAAAGGGTACGGCCAACAGTTGAAAACACCAGATTTGGTCATCTTAATTGGGCATTAACATTAACAATTTCAATTATAAAACTGCATCTGGAGTTATATGAAGCATGGGTACGTCAAAAATGATGCCTCTGAATACATATTTGATGTTGGTATAGCCCGGGCATGACTGATTGTATGGGGTATAAGGTACATGAATTACGTGACCAATTTTTTCTTAATACTGTTATAGCCGATCACCATTTGGGCATATCTACGGTGCGTACAGGTACTTAAGTGGATACGGAGAGGCTTCAACATAATTTTCTTGCACTACATGGAAAAGAAATATATTGTTAAGCCGATGCCAACACCTATTCCCTCTGCATACCGGGAAATAAAGAATTAGACACAAAAATGCATATACATTTAGATCCCAATTACATTTTGTCTACTATTAATATGCCATAAACTGCATCACAATGAGACATTAAGTACATCAACACTCAATATCATGAACAAGACCACTGAAAACAATACCTTCCGCATTGTGTTGCACAAAATAACAGCCTGGGTGATGGTAAGGGTATCATAAAGATCACACAAAGTATCAAACTTCCACTCCTCCCTTTCTACTGCAACGAAGAACTGCTTATGCAATATTTGGAAAATATAGTTAAAAGGCAATTAACAGGGAATGAAATTTGAATTTTAGATTCTCAAAACTCAAAAGGAAGATAAAGAGCAAAAGATAAGTTACCTCAATAGTCAACTCATCACGTTTAACAAGAATCCTAATAGGATCATTCATAAATTTGCTCGTCGTCTCCAAAATTTCATTAGGAAGGGTAGCAGATATCAAAACCACCTGCAATAAAGTTCAGATATTATACATTCTAAATATTCAACCATGCCACTCCCGGCAGGATCTGCACACGTCTCCATGTGTGAGCAGCTAACTACCAGTAATGCGAACCCAAATTATGTCTCAGCACAAGCTAGGTGCATGCTTAAATAAGTAACTACAAACAAAATTATCATAATTATGTCTCAGCACAAGCTAGGCGCATGCTTAAATCAGTAACTACACACAAAATTGTCATAAACCAGTAGAAGCTCTGGTGGAAGGTATCTGACTATCTGTAGACATCATAAATTTGATCCTTAAAACCTCAGCTAAGCATCTCATCCGACTCATCCTAGCTCTGGTGGAAGGTATCTGACTATCTGTAGACATCATAAATTTGATCCTTAAAACCTCGGCTTAGCATCTCATCAGACTCTTCCTGTTGCAATATCGATTACATAGAAATGAATTCCCCAAGTGATATCCTCAACATTTAACAATAATCTCTACAAAAAGAACCGGACATAGAAAAATAGCAGAAATAACTAAATGAAAAAAAAAATACAAAAACGGGAAGTTATACTCACAAGAACCAACATTTTGATAGCTCTAGTCCACAATGTTCTCTGCTTGATCATGTCACAAACTCTCCGAAGAGTTCCAGAAACCACATGAACTCCACTTTCTAGTCTTCTGATATCCTCACCTATGCTTTTGCCTCCAACGCATGCAAGGGTCTGTATATTAAGGATATTCCCAAGGGCTAATATCGTCTTTTCTGTTTGAGTAGCTAGTTCCCGTGTCAGTCACAATATCAATGCTTGGACCCTGTGAGATTGAAATGAATTTATCAAGCTGCAAGATATTTAAAAGCTAACAAAGAAGTTAACTAAACCTTTGACTATAGTAGAAAGAGGAAATTGTTAATATTATAATCGACTATTCCAGTCAATCCCACACTGCTTTTTTCTTTTCTACATCTCCTTTTCATCCACAAAGCAATACACCCATCTTTTCCACATAAAGTTTGCCTAACCAATCACCATCGGACCATCCTCCAGTTATTCAATCCAGTTCCCCGAAGAGACGGGAATGGGTGTTTGAATAATCTCAGGATACCCCCTTCTTTATATTTTGATTTTGATGGTGAGTCTCAGGATACCTTTACGCAACTCATTGCGTAATTTGACAAAAGGAAAAATAGAAGTTTCACAGGGGACCTGCTCAGAACTTTGGCATTTTAACTTTGTGTTCAAGACTGTATGCTTTATTGATAGGAACACGACTCTGGTTTTTCATAGCAATGTTTTTGTTCAATCACAAGGTCAAAAGTACCCTTATCGGGCATCCAGTTAAGGGTATGGGATTTGTAACTTGAGTTCACCAAAAAACTCAGGATAAATCTTGCACACTGTGTATAGAATAACATATAGCACTTGTTAAAAACATATTTATCCTAGGACACAAGACCAAAACACAGATTTGTTAAAAACTTAGTATGTCTATTTTTCATGTCCCTGTGTTTTTAAGATGGCAATTAGATGAATCAGAAACTTGGACATATACATGCACAATGCACCCAACCCCCATGCACGAGTTCTTATAACTTAAGAGTATTTGGGGCAATACCATGGGTATTGCCCTAATAGTGACCCAAAAATAGAAAGATATGTCAGTGTCATTAAAAAATGCTACCAAACACAAAGCAAATGCTACAATATAAAGAAACCAACATAAAACGCAGAAAGCCATCAAATGGGAACAACAGAAAGACATCAATCGGAATTACGGTCCTCTTACAAACAACATACTCCAAGCCCTAGACTACAGGATAAATCAAATACGAAAACAGCACAAGCCCTACGCGTCCACAAACAACATAATACACAAAAACCCCAAACACGCATACTTATGTAACTTTATAGTCATTGTTTAAACCCCAAAAAAAGAGGAGGGGCAAGGACATTAGGGTACGGACTGGCAAACGGCGAGGGCAATCATGGAGGAAATTATTATATGATTGAAAATTGCAACGAGACGCAATATAGCAAGAAGAGAAAAAAAAAAAAAAAACAAATCCATCAAAATTAGGGTTCTGCAACAAGCAACATTCACCAAGCCCTAAAATACAAGATTTCCGGAACCAAATACAAAGACAAGACGAACCCTGTTCCTCCAGAAACAACATAAAACGCTCAAACACTAAAACGACAAAGTGTTGGGTGACGACGGTCTAGCAAGAGATTGAATCGGAGCAACATATATTTTGGACCCATCAAAGATACTTGGTCTAACAAAATAGTGACAACCTCACTCAACCCAACTGATTCAATTTCTTACTTCAACTTGACGAAACAAGAAAAAGGCTGAATGTGCAAACTCAAAAGAAATAAATGAGGATAGCTTGAAGCCTTAAATGATAAGCAAAGCTACTGTCAAGTTCATGAAATCCCTTTTCTACACTAATCAAGTTCATGAACTCCAATAATTCATGAAGTATTCAAGAAACTAATTTGGTTCCATGGTGCAAAATTGATAGTTCAATATCCAGGAGGAAAACTTATGTTGATACAACACAATTAGGAGAAATTATACATCACTAGAGAGACGTATATCAGACTCATGTTCTCACTTTGTTTTTCAACTTGTAAGCAGGTATGCTGTAATGTTAGAGCATTTCAAACTTCAAAGTCAATAATATACTGAGACTACCATGGATCATCCACAAAGTTTGCAAAAAAGGAAAATGAGGAATCGAGGAACATTAGGTAGATGCTCATTACCAAGTCCATTAATCACTTTCACTGTCAGAAAGCTCGACCGCAATAGAAAGAATATGAGCCCAGTTCCTCTAAAACAAGTAACTTTCTACCACCAAACATAGTGCACCAAGGTTTTAAAGGAGTTCCATTAGAGTGCAAAAGGAGGACAATAGAACCTAAAACATCACAATTTAAAGTAGCATCATTTGGTAAGATTTTCACTTGAGAAAACCTCTATATGCAGTTTTCAAGTGACATCAATTTCTTTCCAATTGTTTGCTACTATTGTTAGAAGTTAATTTGTAATTATCTAGAAGTCTGAAGAAGTCTTGTGGAAAGGTCTAGAATTGGTTAAGATTAATTGAGTCTTATCTTGAAGTTGGAAGGTCAAGAGTTAATATTATCTAGTTACATCAGCAAGTATAAATAGGAGATCCTGATGTAATCTTTGGAGGTAAGTACCAAGAATAAAATTCCAGAAAAATGCTTCTCTTTGCTGCACCTCAGTACTAGTAAATCTTGGGCAAATCCAACTATAGTTTTCGTTACGCCAACAAATTTGGTATCAGAGCTATCTTAGCAGCCCCTTCATGGCATCAACTCCAACCCCTACCATGTTTAAATATTCTCCAAGTCAAGTCCCCATCTTCGAAGGAGAACACTATGACTACTGGAGTAGCGAAATGGAGAATTTTTTTGTATCTGAAGACGTATGGGAAGCTGTTGAAAAAGGCGTGCCAGATCATCCTGAAGCTGCGACACAAGCAGCACAAAAGCAGCATAAGGAGAACAACAAAAAAGATGCAATTGCACTCCACTACATCAAACAAGGGGTAAGCAAACCAATCTATCCTAGAATTTTCAATGCAAAGAGTGCAAAAGAAGCATGGGATGTGCTGAAAGAGGAGTTTCAAGGAAATGAAAAAGTTGTTTCCATAAAGTTGCAATCTATGTGGAGAGATTTTGATAACTTATCAATGAAAGAGAGTGAATGCATTAGAGATTTTTTCTCTAAAGTTGCTGAGATTGTTAATCAAATTAAAAGCCATGGTGAAGCCATTCAAGATAAGAAGGTGGTCGAGAAAATTCTCAGGAGTTTACCTCCCAAGTTTGATCATTGTGTTGCTGCCATAGAAGAAGCTAAAGACTTGTCAAAAATGACAATGTTTGAACTAATGGGTTCACTCCAAGCACATGAGCAAAGAATTAACAGGTCTTCGACTCAGCCAACTCAGCCAGTAGAACAAGCATTTCAGTCCAAACTCAACATTTCAGAGGGAAAGAATAACAAGTCCCAACAAGAGCAAGAGCAAAGAAAAGGTTCGCACCAAGGCAATGGTCACATGCAAGAAGACATCAAAATCAGAACAATGGTAACAACAAATGGAAAGGCAGTAGAGCAAAATGGCAGCAAAATATAGGTAACTCTAATCCTTGCTGCATTATTTGCAAAAGATCAAATCATGAATCAAAGAATTGTCGTTATAGATGCACCAAATGCCGAGTCCCTGATCATTCACAAAGAGATTGTTGGTTCCAAAAGGGAAAAAGAAAAGGATGAGGCAAATTTCACAAAAGAAAGTTAAGAGGAGCAATTATTTTATTCTTGCATGGCTGCTAATCATGAATCACAGCATATATGGTACTTCGACAATGGTTGCAGCAACCATATGACAGGAAATCGGGATTTCTTCGTTGAGCTGGACAGCAAATTCCATTCGCAAGTGAAGCTTGGTGATGGAAAAATGCAAAGTGCTGAAGGAAAGGGAGTCATTGCTATTCATACCAAGGGAGGTAACAAAAAGCTTATTAGTGATGTTCTCTATGTTCCAAACTTTACTCAAAATCTCTTAATTGTTGGGCAATTGCTGCAAAGAGGTTTTTCACTATTTTTAGATGATGGAAAATGCAAATTGTAGACAAGAAGAACAATCACTTGGTGGCAAATGCTGATATGTCACCAAACAAAGTTTTCCCTCTTACTTTTCAACTCCAAGAGGATGCTGCTTTTAAGAGTGAATGCCTAGATAAAACGCACTTATGGCATTTGAGATATGGGCATTTGAATAGCAGGGGTTTGCAGCTTTTACGAAAAAAGAAAATGGTGATTGGACTTCCTAGTATAGAGGCGCAGGAAAGAATTTGTGAGGGCTGCATCTATGGTAAAATGCATCAATTTCCTTTTCCCAAAACATCTTGGCATTCTAAAGCCCCTGTAGAATTGGTGCATGCTGATATATGTGGTCCTACTAGGACTCCTAATCTTAACAACAAAAGATATTTCATTATTTTTGTTGATGACTTCACCAGAATGATGTGGCTGTATTTTTTGAGTGAAAAATCAGAAGCTTTCCCGACCTTCCTCCAATTCAAAGCCCTGGTGGAGAAGCAAAGCGGATGGGAAATACAAACCCTTCGCACAGATCGTGGAGGAGAAGTTATCTACACTCCATTCATGAATTATTGCAAAGAAAATGGCATTCAAACGTAGCTTACTGTTCGGCATACTCCTCAACAAAATGGAGTCGCTGAAAGGAAAAATCGCACCATTGTGGAGATGGCCAGGAGCATGCTGAAAGGCAAAGGTTTGCCGAAAAAATTATGGGCTGATGCAGTTCATACTGCGGTCTATATTCTGAATCGATCTCCTACAAAGGCAGTGCTCAATAAAACTCCATTTGAGGCATGGAGCAAGAGGAAGCCATTGGTTGATCACTTCAAAGTATTTGGCAGCATTGCTTATGCTTTAAATCAAGCTCAAAACAGGGATAAATTTGATGAGAAAGGGCAGAAGTATGTCTTTCTTGGCTATAGCGATGAATCGAAAGGTTATCGTCTTCTCAATCCTTCAACCAATCAGCTTGTGATCTCAAGAGATGTTATTTTTGATGAGATGGCAGCATGGTAATGGAGTCCTGAGAACTCCAAATGAAGTTCCTCATTCTCAACAAGCTAGTGCAAGCGCAGGATCACCAAGTTCAAGCTCTTTAAATCCCGACGCTTATGATTCGGATTCTCCACCAAGAAAGGTACGCTCGTTGAGAGATATATATGAATCATGCGATGTTGCATTTTTTGCTTCCGAACCTTAGAATTTTGAGGAGGCAGCTAAACAAGAGGCGTGGATACAAGCAATGAATGAAGAGATTGCGATGATAGAGAAGAACAACACTTGGGAGCTTACAGATTTACCAAAAGGCAAACAAGTGGTTGGTTTGAAGTGGATATACAAAACCAAGTATAAGGAAGACGGTTCTATACAAAGCATAAGGCTCGATTGGTCGCAAAAGGCTATTCACAACAGCCCGGTGTGGACTACAATGAAACATTTGCACCTGTGGTGCAGATGGAGACGATACGGACTGTTCTTGCTTTGGCAACTCAATTTGAACTGAATGTATTCCAACTCGACGTTAAATCTGCATTCTTAAATGGAGAATTAGAAGAAGAGGTATATGTCGAGCAACCCCAAGGATATGCAGTAAAAGGAAAAGAAGAAAAAGTCTATCGACTTCGGAAGGCATTATACGGCTTCAAGCAGGCTCCTCGGGCATGGAACAGCAGGATTGATGGTTACTTTTGCAGAAAGGGTTTCCTAAGAAGCTCTAGTGAACCATCTCTTTATGTGAAGAAAGAAGGTTCTAATTTCTTGGTGGTGTGCTTATATGTCGATGACTTAATTTACTTTGGCACAAACATGAAGCTGGTTGCAGAATTTAAAAATCAAATGATGAAGGAATTTGAGATGACAGATTTGGGTCTTATGCGATACTTTCTGGGAATGCAAGTTAAGCAAGCCAAAGGGGAAATTTTCTTATCTCAACAGAAGTACATCAAAGACTTGCTTAAAAAGTTCCACATGGAAAATTGCAAACCAGTGGCTACACCTATGGTTCCAAATGAGAAGCTACTGCAAAATGATGGAGCAAATCTGGTGGATGCAAAGACTTATAGAAGTTTGGTTGGTTCCTTAATTTATCTAACAAATACTAGACTAGACTTCACGTTTTCTGTGAGCTTGATTTCAAGATACCTGAATCAACCAAGTAAGAACCATTATGCAGCAGCGAAAAGGATACTCCGGTATCTACAAGGAACCAGGAGGCATGGCATCAAGTTGGTGAAAGAATCAAAATGTACTTTAGTCAGATACACCGACAGTGACTGGGCAGGTTCTCTTGATGATCGCAAGAGCACATGTGGTTATGTTTTTTGCCTAGGCTCCAATGTGATTTCATGGAGTTCAAGGAAACAGAAATCTGTGGCATTATCTTCGTCTGAAGCAGAGTATATCGCCGCAGCGGAAGCCGCTTGTGAAGCTGTCTGGTTGAGAAGACTACTCAAAGATTTGCAGCTAGAGCAAAGAGAGCCGACAAGAATATTCTGTGATAACATGTCAGCAATTGCGATGAGCAAAAATCCAGTTTTTCATGCTCGTTCAAAACACATTGAGCTTCGCCATCATTTCATTCGAGATTTGATCAGCAAAGAAGAAACTGATATGGAGTTTATCAGCACCAATGACCAGCCAGCAGATATTCTCACCACAGCAGTGACTTCGGAGAAGCTTGATAAATTCAAGACCCAATTGAAAATTACAAATTAAGAAGGTGTGTTAGAAGTTAATTTGTAATTATCTAGAAGTCTGAAGAAGTCTTGTAGAAAGGTCTAGAATTGGTTAAGATTAATTGAGTCTTATCTTGAAGTTGGAAGGTCAAGAGTTAATATTATCTAGTTACATCAGCAAGTATAAACAGGAGATCCTGATGTAATCTTTGGAGGTAAGTACCAAGAATAAAATTCTAGAAAAATACTTCTCTTTGCTGCACCTAAGTACTAGTAAATCTTGGAAAAATCCAACTATAGTTTTCGTTATGCCAACAACCTTACGTACGTGTTTTAACTCTTGGGGCCATACGGATCCAAAAATTCTATACAATGGGGGCACCAATTTCTACTAACAAAAATTTGAAGTCCTAGACTAGACTTCATCATATGCAAAAGGCCCTAAACTCAGTATCAAGAAGCCCTAATCAAAAAGTTCAATTCGGCCAATTATTCAATAGTACTCTCGGAGTACCATGTTTCATTGCGATACTTCCCAGTTTCGACAAATAAAAGATCGTCGGGGGCACCAATTTCTACTAACAAAAATTTAAAGAACTAAACTAGACTTCATCATATGCAAAAGGCCCTAAACTCAGTATCAAGAAGCCCTAATCAAAAAGTTCAATTCCGCCAATTATTCAGTAGTACTCTCGGAGTACCATGTTTCATTGCGATACTTCCCAGTTCCGACAAATAAAAGATCGTCGGGGGCACCAATTTCTACTAACAAAAATTTAAAGAACTAAACTAGACTTCATCATATGCAAAAGGCCCTAAACTCAGTATCAAGAAGCCCTAATCAAAAAGTTCAATTCCGTCAATTATTCAGTAGTACTCTCGGAGTACCATGTTTCATTGCGGTACTTCCCAGTTCCCACAAATAAAAGATCGCCGCCACACAATGTGGGTCACTCATTGTGTCCTCATCACCCAACAAAAGTGAATGATAAATCCCCTACTGCAAAATTTGTCGTAAAATGTAGAGAGACAATTGGTGTATGTGTATAAAGCTGTAAAATCATTCTCTAAAAACCCTAATTAAAAAACCAATTTATATAGATACATGTGCTGCATATGAAAAAATGCGTGTTAAAAAATCCCTAAACTCAGTTGCACAAATTCCCAATCAAAAGGCCAATTAACATATCTACTTTAACTATGCATCACGAAGTTGTAACACATACAGACCTCGGCTTTGGTTTAGGTCGGTGACGGAAGATGGCAAACGACAAAGAACGACGACTGACGACGGTCTTCTCAAGATCTCAACTACGAATCCACATCGAATCCACGTGTTCCAAAACCAATCGAGGCAATAAATATTTCTCAATACTAGCTTATTAAATGAATAGGGCCTTCCTTTTGAATCGGAACATTTATTTTAGATCAACAAAAGACACTTGGTCAAACAAGATTTTGACAAATTGCGTCCTCAAGAGGTAGTAGCCCTCTACTAGGAATCAATTTTTCAGTAACCAATAGCCTTATCCAAGGAGCTACATATTGTGGTCACAAGTCTCGTTAACCTACTAACCGCTAGAAAACCACTGTTTTTCAGATTTCATTATCTCAAATGCACACTTTTAGACTTCTTATCACTTAGTGATGAGTAGTCTTTACGTCTCCTATGAACCACTATTTTCAATTCACATGACTAGTAGTCTAAACACCTACTAACCGTCGTGTTTTTCTTGTGTGGTCATAGGAAGTAGGAACAATTTCTTTTATTTCCATCTGATCAAGAAAACATGGTCCTTTCATTTCAAACCGAAGCAATAGGAAATTTTTTGGATCTATAAAATTGATTCAATGAGAGCAACATAAACTCGAGGTAACAAATACTTATTGGATCTAGTACGTATCTTTGATCTATATTAGACCAAGGCACCATCAATTCGAGGCAACAAGTATGTTTTAGATCCAGTACGTAAACTTCAATCCATATTAAACCGATGTAACATTGAATACACATGTTCCAAAACTAATCGATGCAACAAATATTTCTAAATACAGGACTTATCAGATAAATTGAGCCTTTCTTTTTAATCGGAGAAAAATATACTTTATACGCATCAAAGATACTTGGTCTAACAAGAAATAAACAAATTATGTCCTCCGTAGCCAGTAACCCTCTACTAGGAATCACTTTTTCAGTAACCAATAGCCTTCTACTAGGAGCTACATATTGTGGCCAATAATCTCGTTAACCTACTACGAAACACTGTTTTTCCGATTTCATTGTCCTAAATGCACACTTTCAGAGTTCTTATCACTTAGTGATCAGTAGTCTTTATCACTATTTTTCTTTCACGTGACTAGTAATCTAAATACCTACTAACCGTCGTGTCACTATATTTCCTTCACATGACTAGTAATCTTAACACCTACTAACCATCATGTGTTTCTCTCGTGTGGTAAGTAGACATAAACGAAGTAGGAAAAACTTCTTTATTTCCATCTCATCAAGAAAACACGGTCCTTTTTATTTCAAACCGAAGCAACAGACCTTTGGATCCATAAAATTGATCCAACTTTTTCAATGAGAGCAACATTAATTCAAGAAAACAAATACTTATTGGATCTACCACGTAATCTTTGATCCATATTAGACCGAGGCAACAACAATTACAGGCAACATTTACATTTCGGATACAGTACAAAAACTTCGATACATATAAAACCGATGTTACATCGAAACATAAATCTTGAGCATCTCCCAACATAACCCACTCGAAGGGCTAAACACAAATCGATCTTAATATCTCGTTATGTGCTTTTCATTATTTTCTCATCCTATATAAGGCCAAATTTGAAGGCTAAACATACCAGTTCGGTTTACACCCCGAACCAGCTTTTTTCTTGATGAACTAGACCACTTCATTAAGAAAGCCGTTGCTTACCTGGTTTATCAAGAATGGTCCATTACACACGTGATTTCTATGGCGAGTATCTAAACTGGGCCACAATACCTGCTACGTCCAGGACAACATCTAGAACCTAGCTGACATGTCAAAAATTCGACCAACATACAGTATTCGAGAGATGTACCAAAGCTTCAGTTTTATGATTGAGAACATACAACTCTTTCACTGTGTTACTTGAGTTAGGCCCTAGCCTGCCTCTAATACACACATAGCCATATAACTCACAGTCCTCTACTCAATAGCTTCCTCACCCTACAACAACCAAATGGATGGACCTAGTTATGCTGCTCATTACTTTCATCAACCACCAATTTGTGTTTTAAAATCCGAAATTGCCAATTGACTTAGATCTGTTTGGGCTAGTAATTCTGCTAAACAAATATAGATAGCTGAGTACATAAATAGCATCACCAGTTCACAACTGTCGACATAATTGTCAACTAGTCCCTTGGCAAATCGCAGCTAGAAGAAAACTTCACCGAATACTACAAAGGACTAAGTGTATGAACAACTAAACGAAAGAGAGTACTTGCCTGTTGAACATCCAGCCCTCGAGTCCAAACATCAATAGTGGTAGTGATCTGGTAGTGATCAGATCACAGGTGTCACCATCCCAGAACTCTTTTATTATTGCATCTCTCTCCTTCTGGGGCATATCTCCATGCATAGAAGAGACAGTAAAGCTGTTGCAAGGCATCTTCTCAGTTAGCCAATCAACCTGTACATAAAACATGGCAATTAAATCCAAATGATAGAACTTATTGAAATTAGACCGTTCTATTAATCACTGGAAAGTGGCCAAGAACAAAAGTGCATTAGAGAAATCATTTTAAAGACCAAAAGAACATTCTGGATTAAGAATAAGTTTACATTCCCAATTGCAAAACCACATACGCACCATACAATAGCATCTCCAACTGAGCATTACATAGACATTTTTTAAGACCAATTCTTATGGACGCACTGCAAACCACCTAAAAGCATCATCAATTTAAGCAATGCAACCTCCTCTTTCGAAAGGGGAAAAAAAAAGCCTTCATCAACATGATCAACCATAGGAAAAGGTTTAAACACCCAAAATAATAACACATCACAAAAAAACCTTAAATAGGCACAGACCTCGCATTTACACGTATTATATGCAACAAAAACAGAAAATGGAACAGAGCTTCAAAACCACAGTTGTCCAAGAAATTGAAAGCTGGATGATGATGATTGTCATCCATTAAAAATCATTCACAAGGCATGGTTCAGATACTCAATTTTCCGTTTGGAACGAAATAGAAGTACCAGAATTTGAAAATTAGTTCCAACTTCAACTCCAAATTGGCATCCTAGGAAAAGTTCAGGTAGGAATAAAAACAAATGATTACCCATAACCACAGAGCCTTCAAAAGTAGTTAAGCATGATCCCAGCTCTAACCTTCATGGTTCAAAGTTAGAAATACAAAACATTTGGAGCCCTAGCCCATAGTGGTCTATATTAAGGTAAAAACTGATAAAGTACCACACTTCATAATTCAGCAAGTACTCAAATGAGAATATAAGAGGATGCTCAGGCCCTGAGTTTGTGGTTGTTGAAAAAAATAGACCATTGTTTGATGTTTGGATGAACAATTTGCAAAGGTGATGAAAACGATAGGGAAATCAAAAATTAGTTTTTTCACTTCACTAGCTTCTTATCAGTCACCTTTTCGGTTTACTCCATAAAAGCCAAAGAGTGACAATATTTCTAAGGAAGTAAGAGAGGTACTAACCTCTAAGCCTTGTGGTCATACTGCCGTTAGACATGAGGGGATACACCAGAAGTCTCTCGTTCTGGATGGTACAGTATCCGATTAAGCGCAATAAAGTCTGATGGATAGCAAGCTAATCATCTCCAATTCAGTCCTAAATTGTGATTCCCCAGCTGTTCCTACCACGTCCTTCAAGCGTTATACGGCCACCATTGTCTCATCCGCCAACTTTCGCCTGTAGACATTTCCAAAACCCCTAGCGCCAAGTATATTCTTAGAGCTAAATAGTCTGTAGCAACTTGGAGCTCTAACTTCTGAGAATGCCAAAGCTCATCAGACCCTCTTGCAAGTCTACAACAAAGTTAAGCCCCAGTTAAGGATCTTGTAAAACACTGATATACACCGTATGTGTACTTGTCAAAAGAAAAAGAAAGAAACAGAAACTGTTTCTTTCTTTCAGTGCTCTTTTAAAAAAAACTTCACAAAGGTTAAACACGTTTTTGAAAACTCATAATGGGAAGATTTTCCTGAAATAGTCAACTCGAAAAGGAAAAATGTTTCTGAATTTTTAAGAACTACTCCATTTTCTTAGATAGATGAAAACTTTATTCCAACGAGGGCTTCGGGATTTCTTTATATGTTTTATTCTAAAGCACAAAACAAAACCAAAAACACAAAGTCAACCAAACAAAAACAGTTCTAAGCACTGTTAGTTACTAACCAGTGATGTTAAGAACTGTATGCTTTTTTGATCTATTTCTGCTCCAATATATATAGGAACACAATTGTGTACGTATGAGAATGAGAGAGGCAAACCAGCTACTTTCTCGGAGCTGTCTTTTCCTGAAAAAATTACTATAGTGTAAGAAAAGTTTGGATCAAGAAAAGAAAAATAGAGAGATAGAGAACTGCGCAGGGGATGAACTAAGAGAAAATGAAAGACAAATAGGAAGGATGATCCAGAGCAACATTAATCCAAAAATCAGTGAGTTACCCTACAAACTGCAACAATACATGGAAAACCCACGTCAGAATAAGAGAGAAAACCAAACAGAGAGTCAAGCTTCTGATTAAAAAACCTTATAATATCCATTATTTGATAACAAATGTTTATGTAGATTGATACACAATAAATGCTCTGATTTCTTACACTTGGCAAAGATTGTCCAGGATATTGGAGGAGTGAGAGAAGACGGGCCAAGAATCCTCAAATCCCAAGCCAGAATCGACACGCGCTTGATGATCGTGCTCTTGTTGCACTCGATCAGCTCTGACTGCCCGAACTAGTCGAACCGCATCCACAGCCTGAGAGCCTCGCTCTGCCGGCCTCGCCAGCTTTCTTCTTCGCCTTCCCTGCCGCCCAACAAAAGTGAATGATAAATCCCCTACCACAAAATTTGTCGTCACGTAAATGGTTGGGGGTAACATGTAGACAGCCAATTTGTATGTGTATAGAGCTGTAAAATCATTCTCAAAAAAACCAATTTGTAAAGATACATGTGCTACATATGAAAAAGTGCATGTGTTAAAAAATCCCTAAACTCAGTTGCACAAATTCCCAATCGAAAGGCCAATTAGTTTATTACAATACACTATTCATCACGGAGTTGTAACACACACACAGACCTCAGCTTTGGTTTAGGTCGTCAACGGCCGGACGAAGATGGACGGACGACGGCAAACGACAAAGAACAGCGACGGACGACGGGCTTCTCCAGTCTCGACTACGACTCTACGAAATACGTATGTGTACTTTTGAGGAAATCATGTAGTTGCAGTTTAGGGGTTTTGGCGTCGACGAGCAAACGAAGAATCGGGGCTCTTGTTGCACTCGATCAGCTCCGACTGCCCGAACCAGTCGAACCGCATCCACAGCCTCGCTCCGCCGGCCTCGCCGGCTTTCTTCTTCGCCTTCCCTGCCGCCCAACAAAAGTGAATGATAAATCCCCAAACACAAATTTGTCGCCATGGTTGGGGGTAACATGTACACAGCCAATTTGTATGTGTATAAAGCCGTAAAATCATTCTCAAAAAACCCTAAACAAAAAAACCAATTTGTAAAGATACATGTGCTGCATATGAAAAAGTGCATGTGTTAAAAAAATCCCTAAACTCAGTTGCACAAATTCCCAATCCAAAGGCCAATTAGTTTATCTACAATACACTATTCATCACGGAGTTGTAACACACACACACAGAGACCTCCGCTTTGGTTTAGGTCGGCGACGGACGGACGAAGATGGACGGACGACGGCGAACGACAAAGAACAGCGACGGACGACGGCGAACGACAAAGAACAGCGACGGACGACGGGCTTCCCCAGTCTCGACTCCGACTCTACGAAATACGTATGTGTACTTTTGAGGAAACCATTTAGTTGCAGTTTAGGGGTTTTGGCGTCGACGAGCAGACGAGGAATCGGGGCTGCTTGCATCGGTTCCTGCATCTGCTGCACTCTCCCCTTCACCCCGTTCCCCTCTCTCTCTCTCTCTCTCTCTCTCTCTCTGATTGAAACGGGATAGGTAAACTTCTGCCGCAAGTCTCCGTTCGGCGAAATGTTAACGGGCCCACTCAGGCTCTGTTTGAAACTTTGGCTCGGCTAAATAAGCCTTCCTGCTTCTTCTTTTTTTGTTTTTATTTTTTTTTTCTTATTTGTTAATTTTTTGTCAATTTTTTGAATATTATTGTATCATCATGATAAGAAAAATTTAAAAAGTAAAAAAATTAAGATCGAAACTTAATTTTTTTGAATAAAGGCAAAAATAAGTCATAGGTTTCGATCCTAATTTTAAAAAAAAAGAAGATTATTTTTGTCTTTATTAAAAAAAATTATGTTTCAATCCTAATTTTTTTGCTTTTTAAATTCTTCATGTCATGACAATACGATAATCCTCAAAAAATTGACAAAAACTAATAAATACAAAAAAAAATTAAATAAGGATTAAAAAAATAAGCTAATTGGCTTATTTAGCTTTATGGGGCCTTAGGCCATCTACAATGGTATAATCAAAAATGGATAATCAAAAGTTGACACATCAGCTTTTGATTATTCTTTTAAGACGTTGCTAAGCATAACAATATTGAGGTTGTAACGCCCCGCTATTTTCTAAAAATAAACTCCAAAATACACTGTATTTTCAAATGCTTCTAGGCTCCTATTTTCTCTATAGATAAATTACATCATCAAAATAAACTTAAGCCGTCTTCTTCTGCATCATTCTGCTCAGCACCGAACTCTTCCAAATTATAAAATCCTCTCTGTTCGTCTCTAAACTCTGGCATAAGATGTCAGGGTCACAAAAGTAACACCGTGAGCAATTAAGCCCAATAGCTAACTCATACCTCTATATCCCATACACTAACAAAAATAACATATAGCAATTTATCAAAAACAAAATTTAGCATCACAAAACTAATCAAATGTGTCGGTGTCTTTCAGAGTTATAGTAGCGTATCGGAAACCGTGTCATCATTTTTCAAGTATAGATTCCACTTTCCATTTTACTTCCTCGAGCACTAGTTCCGCTGACCATCTTTCAGGACCTACCGGGCTCCCAGGCTAAATTTAGATTTTGCCACCCAAAAGCACTGATTCCGCTGACCGTCTCTTTCAAGATCTATCGGGCTCTCAGACTTTAATCATTTCTCATTTCTCATTTCATAACGCATACAGGGCACTAGTTCCGCTGACCATCCTTTCAGGACCTACCGGGCTCCTAGGCCACACACGCACACCTGAGCCATGATTCCACCGACCATTCTTTCAGGACCTACCGGGCTCTCATGCTCACACACGCACACTTGAGCCATGATTCCGCTGACCATCTTTAATGGACCTACCGGGTTCTCATGCTCATACAATCATTAATCTTTTCCACATTTCTCGTTTCTCGTGTCTCGTAAACATGCATCATTTTCTCGCGTTCACATTATTCTTTCAAAGCTTGCTAAAAATCATGCGATAATAAATCACTAATTTCATGCAATTCTATCTCTGACAATATTGAAAATTATAACATCACAACTTATCAACAATCATGCAATTAATTAAGCACTACAACGAAAAAATCAACCTTTCAACTCAAACAATTTAATCACGGAATATCATAAATAAATAGTTAAACATATAGCACATCAATATTATACTTAGGTGAGCAGATAGGAGGTTTCTACCGTTCTTCTTGGCAGTAGCAGGTTATGGATTCGTCGGGTCGAAACGGAGTGACGTTGCCTCGGTTGGAATTTGATGAAAAGAAAAATAATTTCTTTGAACTACAAATTGGGAATTTTAAAGATCGACTAATGGTTTTGAGTGGTGGTGGAATTTTTTTCCTCTTCTCTCTCTCTCCCCCTCTCTCTCTTCTTCCTTTATTTCCTTGGTGGCGTGTGTGAAGAGGGGTGGAAGGGAGAAGCCTATTTATACTAGTGGAGGTGAATCTAAATCATATCTAGGAAATCATAACCATATCTTATAAAATCTAATAATATCCAAATCAAATCTAAGAAAATCCAACTATATCTAATAATATCTAATCAAATCTTATAATATCCAATAAAATCTATATAATATCTTACAAAATCTTTATAATATCTAATAAAATCCAATAAAATCTAATCATATCTAATAAAATCTCAATCAAATCTAATAAAATCTTATCATATCTAATAGAATCCCATAAAATCTTATCAAATCTAATCCTAATCATATTTATAAGATCCAATCCAATCTTAACAAATCCATATCAAATCTTATATAATCTAACAATATCTAACGAAATCGATTTAATATCCATTAAAATCAAATAAATCTTATCCTAATCAAATCCAATCTAATAAAATCTAATCTAATCCAATCTAATAAAATCTAATCCAATCTTAGTATATCTTGTAAAATCTAGGGATATCTAGGGAAAATCTATATCAAATCTCCCAAATCTCTCCTAGATTTCTCAAATCTTCCTAGATACCTCTCCTAGATTCATCCATACCTTTCATAAATAGTTAGGATCACAAACAAAAGGTTAGGATTCTATAAGAGTTGGGTACAATCACTTTAATAAATGATAAAATAATTTTTAGTAAAAGAATTATAATAAAATGTTAAAACAAATTGACGTGAAAATTCGGGTCGTTACAGTCTACCCCCCTTAAAATAATTTCGTCCTCGAAATTGGTGCATGGCTACGGATTAGATTTCGTTGCTATACTGGTCTTGGAATCATCGTTTATCCCCCTTAAAAATAGGAGTAGATCACCATCAATCTTTTACATGCTTTGTTCCTCGAAATAAGCCTCATCACTTGCTTAGCAAGATGGGGTTGAAGTCGCTTCAGCTGTCGAACAGCTTGCCTTGTTGTCGACCTTTGTTGAAGTTTCCCCATCGTAAATACCATCGCCAACTGCGAAACCTCTACCAAATCATCATGCGGACTCGTATCCCACAAACGTTTCCTTAGCACGTTCCTTCTCCACCTAAGCACGATCCTTCTCCACCTAACGATATTAAACTCGTTTTCAAAACTAGGAGACAACGGATTAACTCGAACAGGATCACTCCAAAATCGTAAAGCGTAAGTACTCCATTCCCATTTAGGGGAAAGTCGAACATCAGCAAGCAAGCCCTACGATATTCTACAAACTCGGATATTATTAGCAAAGGCACTGAAAGAGCCTATTCAGTCACAGGAAAAATAAGTCCTTGGCAGCGTCAGCTTTCAGCAGTAATTAAAGGAGTACGACAATCCAATCGTATTTATTCAAGATAATCCTAGGTGTCGGGTTGGAAATGATTGATTTAAGCTGCCCTCAAGTAGCGCAAGCTTTTGATGATACTTGGCTAGTTCAAGGAAGAGTACCCATCTCCCAAGGAGATTAGTTTCAACAAATTTGGAAGAGTTGTACCATAAGAGTGAAACAGAGAGTTTTTCCGAAATGATTTCAATATTATCACGAGATGATCTGAATTTATTGATTACGGACGAGGTGGAACAATTATCAATGATTAAATGGACCAATCAGCAAATCTCGGTTATGGCATTGCCGATCATTATTGAAAGTGTCAGTAAAAGTTGTATCGGAAGCTAATGGTTGCTATGATTCTCAAGGTTCAAAACTCAAGAGTCAATATCAAGAGTTACGAGAAACTCGAGAGATAGTGAAAGGTTATCCAACAAGTGATAACGGTTAGGATCAGTAACACCATAGAAGGTACTACTGAGTTGAATCGCTAGCCAATAAGGTTAGGTCACAAAGATACCCAGGATTACGCCACTCTTGTCAATAAGTGTCGTAAAGAGTTAAAATGGATGATTTCATTACTTGAAGCGATAAGGGTTTCCTTCACAAGGATGTCAATTTCAAACAGAGATTTGAGAGAAGCAATGTAGTTGGAAAATAGTACGGTATATACTTCCTACTAGGATTTAGCTGGCGGACGTAATTGTCGTTCCCTTCGAGCATTCCCAATCTAAACGAACTTTTTGACCTCAGTGTTTCCGGTTTGCGTCCGGTACAGGTGGTTAGCGTCTGCAGCCTTTGGACAGTTTCACGCCTTCCTTTGTCGATTACGATTCTAAGGAATCTTGCGGTGTTAGAGGTTAGAATGGAAGCTCTAGGAGTAATGGTTGATCTTGTTGGCTTCAGACGTTGCGTTGGGATGTTTTTTTAACTTCTGCATCAATGTCGCCCTTGTTGCTTGCGGTGGCGGCCTCACCGTTGGTGCTGGCATCTTGATTTGTTCTCGTAGTCCTTTTTTAGTGTCAGAAAGGAGTTATTCTCAATCTGGTTTCCTACGGGTGCATAACTCAAAGCGCAAGGTTCTTACTCCTAGTGAAAGGGCTATGAGGTGAGAAAAGACCATCGAGATTTTGAAACGCGAACCAATTTTCAAAGCAGCAATAGAATATGATGCAATTTGAATTCGGCTATTGTTTCAGCTGCTTAGGCCTAGGGTTGGTTAGTGCTAAGAATGGCTACAATAGCTTAGTTAGACCTATTCTGCGTTTAGAGGGTCCTCCGTTATCGTATCCAAATCCGTGGCGCGTATTCACTATCTACGAAGGAAAATCGAAAGGGGTTTTTTTTTTTTTTTTTTGTCTACTAAAACAAATGATGTATCTTTCTAAAGGTCAAAAGCAATTTTATCACGTAGTATGCAACCGTACTCTTTAAAATAAAGCAGTGTTCTAAAAGGCGGGATTAATCGCCCATTAATCGGCGATTAATCGAAATTTTGCCCTCTCCGATGAGATTAATGCCTAGGCGGATCGATTTGGCGGTCGGCAGGTTAATCGGCGTTCGTCGGCGGTTAATCGGCGATTAGTCGATTAATCGTTAAAAGGCGATTAATCGATTTGAAGGCGATTAATAGGGGTAAAATCAGTATTTTTGGAAAATGAAGGGGGGCAACTGTTATATTTATTACCAGTTTAAAGGGGCTTCGGCTACACTTTTAGCCTTTAAGTCTTCGTTGCAGTCGATCGATCGACGATCTTGGACTTCGAGTGAAGTCGCCGCCGACTGTGAAGTCGCCGTCGCCTGTGAAGTCGCCGCCGTCTGCCGTTGCCGCCGTCTGCCATCGCCGCCACACTGCTGTAATCTTTCTCTCTCTCTCGATCGTATGATCTCTCTCTCACACAGTCTCTCTCTCGTAATTTCTGTTTTTATTTTGAAAGTCCATGGTATATATGGCCATGGCTGGACTCTGGACACTGTGGACAGTGGCCATGTGGAGTAAATTTTTTTTTTTAATCTTAAAACAGAAGTGTAGTATTGAGTATTGACTGTATTGTTTGGTGTATTGTTAATCTTAAAAGTTAAAACAAAGTGTAGTAATTTTTTTTAATCTACCCGTCTGGACTCTAGACATTGTATTGACTGTATTTTGTGTGTGTGTGTTACTGGTGTAGTCTATACTGATATAAAATGTCAATGAATCCCACTCATATTCCATCTTCGGAGGCCTCTAATTATGCGCCGCTATTGAAAAGAAATTCAGTTGATGTTGGATGGGATTATGGAGTTATTGTGGATCCTAGCAATAAGGACCGCCTACAATGCCTTTTGTGTGGGAATCAGTATATTGGTGGGGTTAGTAGGATGAAAAGACACATAGCTCAAATTAGGGGAGATGTTGCCTCATGCACTAAGGCAAGCAGGAAGATATATTAAAGTGTAAGAAGGCAATTGATGATAATGCAGCTAAGAAAAAAAACAAGAAGAAAGCAGCCTTGGAAATTAGGGAGGAAGTGAATATAGTAGGTGATGAATCCGAAGGTGATGAGATTGAAAATGTGGCGGTGGGATCAAAGAAGAGGCCCTATGTTCTTGGTCCCATGGATAGATATACAGATATTAATCCCGATTCTTTTGACACGAGTGGATTTAAGAAGATGAGACAACCAAACATAAATGATAGCTTTTGGAAGGAGAAGAGTCATAAAGTGAGTCAATACTTGGCTCGATGGGTGTACGAAGCCGGCATTCCATTTCATGCCATAGACAATGATAGCTTTAAACGTTTTGTTGAAGCGGTTGCTCTATTTGGCCCAGGATACCAACCTCCAAGCCAATACCAACTAAGGGAACCATTGTTGAAGGAGGAGGTGGAGAGAACCAAAACATTACTCAAAAAGCAAGAAGAAGAGTGGGCTTTGACAAGTTGCCCAATCATGACAGATGCTTGGACCGACCGAAAAAGGAGAAGCATTATGAACTTGTGCGTTAATTGTAAGCAAGGGACTTGTTTTCTTTCTTCAAAGGAAGATTCAGAGGCGTCACACACGGGGGTGTATATCTTTGACTATGTTGACAAGTTCATTGAAGATATTGGGGCACAAAATGTAGTTCAAGTAGTGACGGACAATGCATCCAACAATATGGCCGTGGCGGATTTGCTAAAGATCAAGAGGCCTAACATATTTTGGACCTCATGTGGCACCCACACAATTAACCTCATGCTTGAAGGAATTGGTAAGCAATCCAAGTTTAAAGCTACTATTGATAAGGCCAAAGCGTTCACTATATTTGTTTATGCTCATCATAATACATTGGCGATGATGAGAAAATATACGAAGAAGAGAGACATAGTGAGGCCGGGTGTTACTCGATTTGCTACATCATTCTTGACTTTACAAAGTTTGATGGAAAAGAAACAAGAATTGCGAGCGATGTTTAGTAGCAATGTATGGGGTGAGAGTAAATGGGCTAAGAGCCCAAAGGGAAAAACGGCATATGCTACTGTGATGAGTCAGGCATTTTGGAATGGCGTAACCTTATGCTTGAAAGTGTTTGGTCTGTTGGTGATAGTTCTTCGACTTGTTGATGGGGATCGTAAGCCCTCAATGGGCTTTGTGTATGGAGAGCTCACAAAAGCAAAAGAAGAGATCAACGCGGCATACAAGCAAGTTGAGACTAACTACCGGCCAATACTAGATGTCATTGATGGGAAAGCTAAGGGTCGGCTAGATAGTGCATTGCATTTGACAGCTTACTTTTTGAATCCTTTTTACTTCTTCAACAATTCTACCATTCAAGATGATCCTATCATTATGGATGGGGTTCTTACTTGTGTTGAAGCTTTCTTTCCCGATGATGTCAATGTTCAAGATGAAGTCATCAATCGAGAGTTGTTGAAGTACAAGAACAAAGAAGGTGGATTTGGAAGACCATTAGCCGCAATGGGATGTGCGACGAACAATGACTCTTATGATCCGGGTAAATAAGTAGTTACTTTCCTTCTTAGTATTATTCTTTTTGCTAAGTTACTTAGTTACTTAGTACTATTTTTTTGTGTGCTTTCTCTCATGACTAGTTGGATGGTGGTCTAACTATGGCAATCATACACCCAATTTGAAAAGAATGGCCACTCGAATTCTCTCTTTGACTTCAAGTTCATCGGGGTGTGAGAGAAATTGGAGCACTTTTGAGGGAGTAAGTACATACACGCACTCTCTCTCTCTCTCTCTTTCTTTGTATATATATGCATAAGAAATTATATTAACTTAAGATTTTTTTTTGTATAGATACATACAAAGAAAAGGAATAGACTAGATGCGACAAGGTTGAACAATCTAGTCTATGTCCAATTCAATGTCAAACTCATCAACAATAAAAGAAATGGGAAGGATGTATTACGTACTAAAGAATCAACAAATGCACAAGGATGGCTAGTTGAAGGTGGTGACGAGGAAGTTGACCCGGTTTCGGGACTTACATGGGAGGTAATTGGGGAAGCTACGGGAGCGGATGAAGTCCTTCAACCTAGAAGGACTACTAGAAATATTGGAGTACGAGAACTACATGAGGAAGATTTTGTGTCGGAGGATGATACCGAAGAGGAGGTAGATGAGGATTTTGAGTGTGAGTCCGATGGAGACGAAGTTATGCATGGATATGGAGAAGAAGAGGATGCGTAATTGACTAATAATTTCATACTTGATTTCATTTGGTTTGAACGTTGAAGTTTGTAATTGACTAGTAATTTTCCGTACTTGTTTTCATTTGGTTTGAACATTGAAGTTTGTAATTGACTAGTAATTTTCAGTACTTGATTTTATTTGGTTTGAACTATGAATATTGAACTTCTATGTCTCTATATTTGAAATGTAGAGAAGTGTTAACATTGAGTATCCGATAGCCAAAGAGAACTAAGAAATTTTTTGGGAGAGAAGATATATCACATCAACTAGAAAAACTGTGATTATTAATGTCACGGACTCTAGGGAGGTTGTAGAATATTTATAAAAAAAAAAACCCGACTAATTGCTAAAAGGCGATTAACGGCCGATTAATTGGTCTCGAAGCTTGAAGGTGGTCGGCCGCCCGCCTAGCGCCGATCACTTTTTAGAACATTGAAATAAAGCAAGTTTTTCATAAATAAAAGGAAATTACAATCATAAACATAGAGTTCTAGACAAGATTTCCTTAATACAATTTGAAACACGATCCTAATCTTCGACATCCTACATCTGAAGGTTGGCCTAAGATATGCCTAGTTGGCATCCTCGGTATCTCGCTCTCCTCGAGGTTCCCTACCATCTCTCATCGAAGGCTTGGTGAAAATGACGTTCGTATTCTTTTATGATCGCTGTGAGTACGACGATCACGGCGAGAGCCCAGTACCAGAAGGTGTTGAGATGGTTATTCTCGGCAAACCACCGTGGCATGCCTATTATGAGTACTGCACAAAACAAGACGAGGGTGAAGAGTTGCAACCATGGGGTTTGGATTGTTATGGTTATTTTGGCTCGCTCGATTTCTCGGAATATGGTGTCTTCCGGAAATCCTCGTCGTCGGGTTGCCATGGCTCGGCTCGGTTCGATAGGATAGGATTTGGAGGGGTTATGATGGTGGGGGAGATGATGAGATGGAAGTGGTGGTGGGGTATATATAGGGGACGGGAAAGGGGTGTTGTGGAGGGAAAAGATTGAAAATTTAAATTTGAAGTTTGAAATTTAAATTTTGGAGGTTGAAATATTTGAAATTGGAAGGTTAGGGGGGTGCGGTTTGCCGCGCCTAATGGAATGGTACTCGGCACTCGGTATTAGATTCCGCTCTCGTCGTTTAAGAGGCGTGGAAAATATTTATCCAAGAATGAGCCGCAAGGTTTACTAACACCAAAAATGTTTTCGAGTTTCTAAGTTCCACATTCAATTCTTGATTTAAGTCATCATCCAATTGTTCGGGAAATCCCAGTTCGGCGGTACTGCCAATTTCCGCGCCTTGCTTCAATTCGAGGATTGTTTTGACAGAATTTCACCCAATTTGGGACGGTAAACTTAAACTCAATTCACGTTTGTGCAATGGTCAATCTATCTCATGGTTCTACCCATTCTACTCATGGCCGAGGTTTTAAACCTAAAGCTCTGATACCATTTGTAACGCCCCGCTATTTTCTAAAAATAAACTCCAAAATACACTGTATTTTCAAATGCTTCTAGGCCCCTATTTTCTCTATAGATAAATTACATCATCAAAATAAACTTAAGCCGTCTTCTTCTGCATCATTTTGCTCAGCACCGAACTCTTCCAAATTATAAAATCCTTCCTGTTCGTCTCTAAACTCTGGCATAAGATGCCAGGGTCACAAAAGTAACACCGTGAGCAATTAAGCCCAATAGCCAACTCCTACTTCTATATCCCATACTAACAAAAATAACATATAGCAATTTATCAAAAATAAAATTTAGCATCACAAAACTAATCAAATGTGTCGGTGTCTTTCAGAGTTATCGTAGCGTATCGGAAACCGTGTCATCATTTTTCAAGTATCGATTCCACTTTCCATTTTACTTCCTCGAGCATTGGTTCCGCTGACCATCTTTCAGGACCTACCGGGCTCCCAGGCTAAATTCAGATTTTGCCACCCAAAAGCACAGATTCCGCTGACCGTCTTTTTCAGGACCTATCGGGCTCTCAGTCTTTAATCATTTCTCATTTCTCATTTCATAACGCATACAGGGCACTAGTTCCGCTGACCATCCTTTCAGGACCTACCGGGCTCCTAGGCCACACACGCACACCCGAGCCATGATTCCGCCGACCATTCTTTCAGGACCTACCGAGCTCTCATGCTCACACATGCACACTTGAGCCAAGATTCCGCTGACCATCTTTAATGGACCTACCGGGTTCTCATGCTCACACAATCATTAATCTTTTCCACATTTCTCGTTTCTCGTGTCTCGTAAACATGCATCATTTTCTCGCGTTCACATTATTCTTTCAAAGCTTGCTAAAAATCATGCGATAATAAATCACTAATTTCATGCAATTCTATCTCTGACAACATTGAAAATTATAACATCACAACTTATCAACAATCATGCAATTAATTAAGCACTACAACGAAAAAATCAACCCTTCAACTCAAACAATTTAATCACGGAATATCATAAATAAATAGTTAAACATATAGCACATCAACATTATACTTAGGTGAGCAGATAGGAGGTTTCTACCGTTCTTCTTGGCGGTAGCAGGTTACGGATTCGTCGGGTTGAAACGGAGTGACGTCGCCTCGGTTGGAATTTGATGAAAAGAAAAATAATTTCTTTGAACTACAAATTGGGAATTTTAAAGATCGACTAATGGTTTTGAGTGGTGGTGGAATTTTTTTCCTCTCTTCTCTCTCTCTGTCTCTCTCTCTCTCTCTCTCTCTCTCTCTCTTCTTCCTTTATTTCCTTGGTGGCGTATGTGTGGAGAGGGGTGGAAGGGAGAAGCCTATTTATACTAGTGGAGTTGAATCTAAATCATATCTAGGAAATCATAACCATATCTTATAAAATCTAATAATATCCAAATCAAATCTAAGAAAATCCAACTATATCTAATAATATCTAATCAAATCTTATAATATTCAATAAAATCTATATAATATCTAACAAAATCTTTATAATATCTAATAAAATCCAATAAAATCTAATCATATCTAATAAAATCTCAATCAAATCTAATAAAATCTTATCATATCTAATAGAATCCCATAAAATCTTATCAAATCTAATCCTAATCATATTTATAAGATCCAATCCAATCTTAACAAATCCATATCAAATCTTATATAATCTTATATAATCTAACAATATCTAACGAAATCGATATAATATCCATTAAAATCCAATAAAATCTTATCCTAATCAAATCCAATCTAATAAAATCTAATCTAATCCAATCCAATAAAATCTAATCCAATCTTAGTATATCTTGTAAAATCTAGGGATATCTAGGGAAAATCTATATCAAATCTCCCAAATCTCTCCTAGATTTCTCAAATCTTCCTAGATACCTCTCCTAGATTCATCCATACCTTTCATAGATTGTTAGGATCACAAACCGAAGGTTAGGATTCTATAAGAGTTAGGTACAATCACTTTAATAAATGATAAAATAATTTTTAGTAAAAGAATTATAATAAAATGTTAAAACAAATTGACGTGAAAATTCGGTCATTACAAAGGTCCACAATGGTCACTTCATGTCTATAACAGAAATAAGGGATCCACTACAATTTCACTATCTCTCTCCCCATTTGGTTTCCGTCATTCACTTTCCTCCATCACGTTTTTTTTTGGCAAAAATATATCGATTCCCTCCTTTAATTTTGAAAAAAAAAGAATAAAATAGAAACAATAAAGAATAGTAAAATACCTTAATCCGGCGACGATAGGTTGAATTGTAGATGATCAAAAGATATGAGTTTCACTTTTGGAGGGAAATTAAAGAAAGAGAAATAATTTGTGGGTGAAGTGAAGAAGATATAGAGCAGGCGAAGAAGAGAAGAAGAAAATACCAGTTGAAACACGCGTGTATACAAATTTTGGAACAATTAACTTATGTGGTATGGGGTCCACAAGTTTTGATTATTGAAAAATGTTGCTAGTTTTGGTCATCCAAAATCTAAAATTTGATTATTTCTAAAGATGTTGCTAAGTTTGATTATTCCATTATGAGCATTTTTTGTACCAACATTGTTAACTTTAAAAACAAATGGCTTTTGATTATACCACTGTGGATGGTCTTATTAGAGAAAAAAAGGAAAGTTAAACAACCAAAACTTCTGGGGAAAATTTCAAAAAAATCTTTGAACTTACACCGCAATGTCTCATAAGCCTCCAAACTTTAGTTAATATCAATTAAACCTCTAAAGTTCACAACATTTCTTCAATTATGCCTTTGCAGTTATTTTCCGTCAATGTCCAAATGGAAAGTGTTGGGCCTGCACTTAGGGAGGGATTTGTTGGTTGTTAATGGTGCTAATGGTGGCCATAAAGTGTTGGGCTTTCATAGAATCCGTAATCTGGTACCAAAAATACACCTACTACCAACCTTCTCCAAAATCACCGCCTATAATTTTTGACAAACCCCACCTGTGTACCTCGTGCTCTTGTGCTCATAGTCCTACAGCCATGGGGTTCATAAAAATTTAATTCTTACATCAGTTTATTATAAACCCCACCCACATATATTATTCAACAAATCCAATCGGGCTATACCAATAAAACCCAATCATTGATTTGCCGAAAACCAATTTTGGATGCATGCGAGATGGGTGATTGAACGAAATTGCAATGGGATGGGTTTAGACAGAGAGAAAAATGGAGGGGAGGAGATTGGGTTTTTGGGTTGGTGAAGGTTAGAGAAGTGAGGGAGAATTTGGGTCGATGGTGGAGGATTTCTAGTTCAACAAGGTGGAGAGAGAGAGAGAGTAGTTCCACGAACGGTTGAGATTTTATTTTTGACACGTGTCAGCGTATAGAGCATGGGGGATCCTTCTCTCGTTTGGACATTAACGGAAGCTGACGGCAAAGGCATAATTGAAGAAAATTTGTGAACTTTGGAGGTTTAATTGATATTAATTGAAGTTTGAAGGCCTATGGGACATTGCAGTGTAAATTCAGAGGTTTTTTCGAAATTTTCTCAAACTTTAGTGGTGCTCCCAAATGGTAGGGCGCACCATACTCCTAATGAATTACCGCTCTTAGATTGAAAATAGACAAATCACAGCCCTTGGACCAAAACCAAAAACTAAAAGTGATGTGGCTTTGTTGAAAATGAGATGGTTTTGACCAAAAAAAACAAAAGATTATTTACCACAGAAACAGGCAACACTTATCATTTACTAAGGAACACTTACCATCGTATAAGGTAAAACTTATCACACAAACAGGCAACACTTACTACAACCGATTGGTCTGGTAACAAGTTACCATTAAGTAAAAAAAAAAAAACCCTTTTTTCTGACCAAAAAATTTGGAGATTTTGAGATTTATATATTCACACCACTTTAAGCTATATATACACCATATATTTTGCCTTTTTGCTAAAAATTGGGTAGTGAAAAACCTAAAAAATGGTGCTCGTTTATAAATCTAGTTTAAAATTTTAATTTGTTATAAAAATATAATTAGAAGAATTATCTAAAAACAAAAAAAAATTGACAAATATTTTTCATAATTTCCAAATGACATTATAAATGTATTTAATCAATTTATTTTTAAATAACCATTTATTATAGATATACTTAAATAACTTACTTTTAAATATTATGAAAAAAACAAGATATTCATTTAATATTTTGATAGCTTACAAATTTAGTTAATATATATTATAAAATAACTCTATAAGTTGATTGTTACAACAAAATTGAACAATAAATATATTTTTGCTTAATAGCTATTGAATAATTTTGTAGGATTCTCAATTGAATTTATGGTAGTATTTAATGAAATTAGGCTATTTAATGAAATTAGGCTATTTAATTTAATTTATATAGTTTATAGTGATCAATATGATATAATTTGCAAATCTAATAACTAATAGTGTTGAAATCACTTGGCCAATGTAGCAATAACCACTAATAAACCAGTAAATTTCAAATCTCTCATTTATTTGATCCCTTTTTAAAAGTAATTTTATTAATATAAATGCTTTTATTTAATTTATCGTAAAAATAATACAAGTAGATCCAAATAAAATTTAATGTGGTAGGTACTATTAAAAATAAATAAATAAATAAATAAATATAATAAATGGTTATTTAAAAGTAAGTTACTTATTATCCAAAAAAAAAGTAAGTTACTTAAAAGTAAATATATCTATAATATTATTTTTTCATAAATATTTAAAAATAAATTACTTAAATATATCTATAATAAATGGTTATTTAAAAATAAATAAAATAAATAAATTTATAATGTTATTTAGAAATTATGGAAAATACTTGTCAAATTTTTTGTTTTTAGATAATTCTTCTAATTATATTATATCTTCATAACAAATTAAAATTTTAAACTAGATTTATAATTGAACACTATTTTTTAGGTTTTCCACTACCCAATTCTTAGCAAAAAGGCAAGATATATGGTGTATATAGCTTAAAGTGATGTGAATATGCTTCGTCCCAACCTAACCGTTGAAATAGGTTGAATTACCCCGAGCGTAGGGCTAGGTCGTTGTCAGCATAATATCCGGAAGTCCGGTATCGTTGCCACAGAGAAAATTCTTTATAACTTGCTAGGATTTGTGGATGCGAGGGTTTGTGGCATTTGACGGCCAACTTTTGGTTTTGCTTTGACCGGTGATTAACACTTATAACAATGACTAGAAAATGAGTTTTAACTTAATTAAACAAGCAGCAAGGCGTTGGGGTAACTAATGCCCGATACTTTAGCCATCAAACCATTCTCAACGAAACCACGGTTGAATCGCACGGCATAGGCTATCAACCAGAAGATTTAGCTAGGAAACCATTAAAGACTAGAAGTGTAGTTTGGTAAACAAGTGAGCTCTTTCGTTCTTTAGGCAAACACGAGGCGAGACATAGCTCACGGAACCACATGAGCAAGCATATGATCACCGGAGATTAATATCGACAAGTTTTGTTACATAAAATTACGGCGAGTCACACACATTTATAAACCAAACTTCAAGTTTTTAGTTGAGAAAAGCAAGATAAACATAAGTCACGAGGCGTTAGTCACCCCGTGCCAAGCCTAATCGACTACTCAAACACAATGAAGAAACTAGAAAGCTTGCTAATTATTGAGAACATGTTTACCCGATAGAACCGAAAATAAACTTGATTTTATAAAGGATCCAACACATACGAGCAACTTTAATACTCGAGAAATTAATGTAACGTAAATACCTTGAAGTGTTCTTGATAAATTACAACTTGAAAAGCTTAAGAAGACATTAATGGAGAAAAACCTAAAAGTAGTAATGGGCTTGCTACAGGAGAGTGAAGGAACCCCCTATTTATACAAAATGAGTAATATCTCACAAAAATATCTAAGAAACATACTAATAAAGGCAAATATTCCATAAATGGAAAGCCCAAAAAGTAAGAAATATCTGGCCGAAGACTCCCCATATCGATACAGATTATGTTAAGTATCGATACCATGCTGTTAAGTCAAAATGGGCCATTTCCCGAGCTCTCCCGTATCGATACGGATTAAGGCCATATCGATACAACGTTGTCTGCCTTCCCACGAAGCTAATGCGTATTGATACTAATTAAGCCTGTATCGATACGCGTTAGTTATCTCCCGAACTTCAGTCAACTTCCAAAACTTGGCACCCGATGGCTCGCCGGCTTGCTCGACGCCTCACGCCTTCACTCTTGGGTCATGCTGGCAGAAGTTTCACTGGGCAAGGATACTTGAACTTCCTTGGAAATTAGCCTCGTGATCAAAATACGCCTTTTAAGGACGTTTTGCCTGAAACACTTAACAAACTACCTTACGAGCATTATTGAATTACAAACGACAAATTATAACTATTACAGCTACAAACTAGGGGACTTAAGCACCACGATCAAGCAATCTTAGGTGCTTATCAGAATATATATATATATATATCCCCAAAATCTTCAAATTTTTTCGCCAAAAAATAGGGTATTTTTTTTTAAATTAATGGTAACTTGTTACCTGACAACCGGTTGTAAATATTGCCTACTTGTGTGGTAAGTTTTGCCTTATACGATGGTAAGTATTGCATGTTTCTGTGGTAAGTAATCCTTCGTTTTTTTGTCAAAAGTTCATAAAACCATCTCGTTTTTAATAAAACCACCCTACTTTTGGTTTTGATCAAAGAGCTGTGATTTATCTATTTTGAATGCAATGATCCATATTCAGTGGGAGTATGGTGCTCCCAAAACCGCCTGGGAGCACCATAGCCGGAACAACGGAAATTCTGCACACCCAAATACACACCCTCACTCACAATAGAAGTAGAGCCCGCCCGCACTATTATGAGTGAGGGTTTGTGATTGGGTTCTGGGTGTGCGGGTTCCACCCCTATTGTGATTGGGGTGTGTATATGGGTGTGAGTGTAGAATGATTGGTTAAACAATTGGATTGGAGAGAAAGATGAGAGAAAATAAGAAGGGGAGCTCCCCTTTTTCTTAATGCTACTCTCCTTTTTGTCATTATTAGATAATTTATTTTGTGAGAGAAATGAAGTGGCATTAACAAAAAGGGGAATGACAAAATCAATTCCCAATAAGAATTCTAGTTTTGAGAATAGTAAAATTTCCCTCTCATTTTCTCTCAATTTCCCTCTCATTTCTCGCTCCCCCCCCCCCCCGCCCCGGGTCATTTTTCATCACTTTCTCACAATTCCAAACAAAGCCTTATGAAAAGGAAGGGAAAAAAAAAAGGAAAACTAAAAAAATTCCTTCTATTGTTTGGTTGGGATAGAAAGAGAGAAGAAAAAAGAATCCAAATTTTGTGAATAGTAAATTTTCCCTCTCATTTTCTTGTATTTTCTTTTCCTTTCCTTTTCTTTTCCTTCAATTCCATTAGTTTTTAAATGAAAAATGGGAAGATTTGATTAAGCACTTGCATATATCGAATTAAGCTGATTTTTCACGAGCCCACTTAATTTTTTTTTAAGTTATCGGCTTGAATTTTTCGTGCGGGACCCGAAGTGAACCTGCTCGACCGTCGGTGCAATATGGGTTCAAAAGTGGTCGGTGTCCCTAGAAGGGTTCTTTGCTCTTTGCCTATCTCGTTTCAAGCCCAAAGCCCAAAAAGATTGATGCAAATTCAAAACAATCTTTGATATCTTTAAATATAGTATATTTTTGGAAAAATGACGGGCAAGGACGTGTTTTATAATTAATACCCGCCAGGGATATTTTCAGCATTAACAAATGTTTTCAGCATGCCCTTGACGGGTATTAATTATCAAAACACGTCCTTAACCGTAATTTTCTATATATTTTTTTGCTAAGTAGCCCAAAACATGTTTTCGTCTTGTAAAGTAATCCAAAATAAATGTTTGGAAAACTTATTTTCTAAAAAATTCTTAAGAGTCCATCGGTTCCATTACAATTGTAATCCCAGCATCGTAAAATTGTAGTGGATTTCATTTTTATCTGTCTCTTGTTAAAGGATAATACAGGAAAGCATCTTGATTTAACATTTTCATGCAAGTGAGAGTGCTTACCAACGGTAAGAAAATGCCTCATCTACCAAATTTTATCCATTGTAGGGGTTTAAATCACTCGCCCAAAAGTAGGGCTCAAAGTTCAAACTAAACATCACTCGTCGATGCCCCAACTGGAAGAAACTACTACGGAGTACTATAATACAAAACATAATATTCTTCAGCAGATCGTATGATCTTAAGACAAAATATGATGAAAGAATACAACCATCAATCCATTACAGTTCCTCTTTCCTGCAATAGCACGGATCAAAGACTAAGAAATCACAAGTCAAATGCTCGTTTGGAAGATAAGAGAACAACCAATTTTCAATGACCATTGCGCACAGTATTTGTATCCTAGTATAGGCCATGAACACAAGGATATGTATGTGTAGTGGTGCGTCTCGGCGATCTTAAAGGGCTTTATGCAGTGGATACCGGTTGCAATTTCTGTCTGGGTGGTATGTTAAGCGAAGACTTCATTGTGTCGTATACTGTGAAACCAATTGCAACAGAAGGAACGATCTGGGAACAAGATCACAAAAGCTATCATTAGTCATGGTACCTCCTCATTGAGAGAATTATTTGAGTATCACTAGTGTTATACCAACAATCGGAGTAATATTATACATGCTTCTCTTCTTCGACATAGTATGCAAAACATGACTTAGGGCCGGGTACGACACCCTAAATAACCTTCTGTTGATCTTTTGAAAATGGTTTCAATTCATACAAGAAGAAAAGGTACACCCGTAGGGTGGGCTATGAAAATCTTATAAACCAACCGCCTATTATTAACAATCAAAATTCAAGGAGTGGAGAGAAAAGAACAGAGAATAATCGTTACGTCATATATATTTATAAGTGAAGCAGTTAAAAAAAACTGAAGTTGTTGAGATATCAAATCCTTAACTATCTGACATAGAGCTGAATTAGGTTTCTATCAGTTTTTTAATGGCACTTTTCGTGTTGGAAATAACATTCCATGGTCTTAACACAGAGGAACACGAAAATAGAGTTCTCCCTATGTATTTAAATAGATCAAAGAAAAGTACCTTAATGTAGTTAATGCTTAGCCCAGCAAACAACTGGGTCCACCCTTGATTACGGACAATAGTGGCAAGGCCCTGCATGGTGCTCCTGTATCTGGCACCTCCTGGTATTGAAGGTCGCAGATGTTCAACCTAAAAACAAAAACAAAAAAGCCAATTTAGTAAGCAAAAATTTATATAGTAATGCTAGTCCCGGCCTGGCACCATAATTATCCCGAGATTCTAAAATCAAGTTGTATCTTACTATTGCAGAATAGGAAATGCACCAAAACCTTGGGTTGACTAGATTTAATCTACTATCAGACATCAAGTTACATCCAGCTTGAGTCCCAAGTCAAAGTTTCAAATTGGTTTCATAAATCCTATGAACTCCTAAGGAAAGCACAATCATGCCTTGTCGAGTAAACGACTGCTAAAAACACAATACTTGTCCCTTCAAACACAAATGCAGAAGGGACAAAGGCAGCCTAGCCTGGTTAAGCAGTTTAATTTATGGTAAATTTTAGAGATGGTCTCTCTAGTTTGCGTGCAATTTCAATTTCGTCCCTCTAGTATTAATTGTGCCATTTTTTTTCATTGGATTTATCTTGATTTTTACAATTCCATTGTGTTATTTTTTATGCGATTAGAAAAGAAGAAAAGTTGTTATGAAATCTTCTGTTAATCTTTTTCTTTTTTTCTAATCGCGAAAAATAAGAAAAAGTTTTTTTGGGCAAATAAAGAAGAAGCTGTCATGAAATATTTTGCTAATCTTGTTACAAAACACTTTCCTTTTTTCTAATCGCGTAAAAATGAACATAACGGGATTGTAAGAATCAAGATAGACCCATTGAAAGAAAACCTGATGCAAAGTTATTTAACTAACGGATGCTTTTCGAATTTCATAATATTATCCGTAATATATTCCAAAATAAAAAAATTTCCTCAATATATTTTGAATATTCAATCAAAAAAATAATTAAGGTGAAAAAGATATTAGGTATGAGTTTGTCTTTCCAAAAATAAACAATCAAATGTAAAATTTCTGAAATAGTCCATCTAGTTTGCATTTTGTCTCAATTCCGTCCCTCTAGGAGGAAAATGCCAATTTTACCCATGAATTCCGTTAGTTCTAACTTCTAATAACACCGTCAATGAGAAGGATCAAATTGAGATGAAATATAAACTATAGGATTAAAAATGGCACAATTCAATATTAGATGGACGAAATTAGAGGGACTATTTCTAAAATTAACCCTTTTAATTTAACATGTGGAAGAAATGAAAAACAACAAAAAAAAAAAAGAGAAAGTGCAGAATAAGAAGAAGGAAATTCTTATTCAAAACCAAAAGAGCAAGAATAAGCTCAGAAAATCAATAAGACTTGAAAGCAATATAAATGAGGGATGTCGATTTTTTTAAATTAGCATTAAGAAATTATGTCTTGTCAAGTTCAATCTTTCACTCTATCTCTGTCCCTCAGTAAACTATGAGAGACAGAGAGACAGAGACAGAGAGAGAGCAGCTCCAAAGTGTTTCAAGCTCTACACATTACAAAGGGGTCAATACCAGGTGTAGTAAGAAGAAATCATCCTACATGCAACCAACCTCCAACCAAACCTACCAAAACGAACCGAGGGCATAAAACAAATCCTAACATGATGCGGCAAGTTCCGGGTATACTCATCCAAACTCGATTCTGGTTGGTGCTGTTCATATTCCTTGGCAACCCATTGAATTTTTTTATTTTTTTTAACACAAGTATGGCCTGAAGAACAAGCATTTTATGTCAGAAAGAGAAGCCCTGCTTGTGCAGCGTTGAATTAGACTTCATTCGCTGGTTTTTTTAGACACAATGGACTACAAAGGCTTTGTAATCTCTGAAATATGGTTTGTCCCAAAAGCAAACTGTATCAGCATCCCTCACTGACTATCCCATTATAAAACCCAATATGTTGATTAGCTACAGAGATCAAAAAGCAAAGGAACACAACGCAACTCTACTGGATGTGTAAAGGTGCATGAAGCAATACCTGCATCTGTCTCCTGACAACATCTAAGGGGTACGTCAAAGTTTGCCCAAATAAACCAGCCAAAGCTCCACATGAAAGTCGCATTGTAATGGACTTTTGTTGGTCTTCAGGAACATGCCTCTTCAGTTCTTCATAGATGTAAAACTTCAAACCAGCATAAGGAAGGATACCGATCAGTGTTGGACCTGCTTAAAAGTACAGCTTCAGTCATTTGGACCACATGGAGAATTAGCAAAATACATAACAAACCAATGCAACAAGCGATCAACTAATCCAATCAACAGTATCACACAATGAGATAAGCTACGTAAAGGACTAATACTCCCATCTTCTTCACCCAAAACATCTTCTTTTTGTGGTGCATAAAAACTGGATTACTATCGGAAAACATCTTACAAAATAAGCTTCAAAAACCATCAACCAAACAATTTTTGTAAGTTTCAGAACATGAGTCCAAAATATAATTCTGAAACTGAAATCGAACAGGTCGTCTAAATCTTGGATTTGAACAATTCTCTTCCACAAATCCAAGTTGTGTTTCTCTCATCATTTAGTTTAAAAAACCAGCAAGTCTCCTCCAAATTCATCTCAAACACAAGAATCAGCTTGAATTTAATTCCCACCCATGGCATAACGAACTACTTATAGAAAATGCAAGTTTATTGCAAATCTATTGAACAATATATGACAAAATAAAAAACTACATGCATGCTCATAAGATTTCAAATAATAGCCATCCAATGTTTTCAATAAAGGGGAACTGTATAATATACCTATACCCCGATACAATGCACGTACTCCCCCTTCTTTGTAGACACTCTCTAATACATTTTTTATGCCATTGTAAGCAGGCTGCATGTGAGTACTTCTCGCACTATTCTGGAAACTTCCTCTTGTATCCACAACCTTTAAAAAATGAAGTATCAATTTAATATAAGAAAGATATCATGTGAAGGCAATCCAACTCTTGGGCAGGTGTAAAAAGAAAGAGAAAAAAGACATACAACATAAATGCCATATCACAAATCCTTGAACATATCAACAACAGCAACAAAACTTGTATCTATATAACACATGCTAGAATAGACCAGTACCCTACGGATTACATTTTCGTAGTGCACATTCCAATCACGATCTTATTGTGTTCAAAAACACCAAACTTTGCTATCCTCAAAAGCTAGATCGAGAGGGGGATAGCTTTACCAGTGAATATTAAACAGACAAATTAACTTGTAATTCTATACAAAGAACTCCCTACGTAGTGGAAGTGCCACAGGTTACTTTCCCGTCGTATGAGCCTCATCAAGCAGAGTGAGACCATCAACCAGATATCCAACTTTTGCCTACCTTTGTCCTCACTCCACACCAAAAGTAAAGAAGCTCCATCACCTAGTTTGCTGGATGCACCCAAACTACACCGAACTGAGAATTGATGGAAGTCAGAATTTCCAAGCCACTGACATTGCAAAAGCAAGTGAACTACGTACTCCGCATACCTCTTGGCCATCCAACACTGCTTGACGAAATTTTTCTTGCTCCAATCAAGTTACCAATTGTAAGAATCTTGCCTTGTGTTGTGAACCAAGCAAACAAATCTACCTTAAGAGACTTTCTGACAGGAAGTAGGCAGTAGGCACTGCTGCTGCCAAACTACTATCGCAACATGTCTTTATTGGAATTACATTGAAAAGGTTAGACGCCATTTCTTAAAGAATCATCCTTGGCCCAAAGCTTGGCAACCTATGAAACCTCTCAACAAGTGCCATTAACTGTCCATTTACCAATTTTACACCTTCCTGCGAAGCAAAGTATCCCATGTGACATGATCCCGATCCCTATGAAGGTGGTTCCCCACGAGGCACTCATACTATGGCAACTGACGCCAACTGTCATCAATATCCATCCCCAAAGTCGACCTTTAACCATGCCCACACCAAACCCAATGTAGCACACAGTATCTTTCCACCCCTCCCTCGAAAAGTAACCTTTCGAAAGGCCCCCTCAACAACGACAAAACTGCCTTCTGCAAATCATACTAAATCCCAATCCATCAAATGATGCTTAAGTTCTTCCCCGACTCCTCCCCAATGAACATTCCTGAATAACTTCTCCTACCTCTTGGCAACACATCGTAGAGAACCATGTAATGTTGTGAGAGAAAGAAAGGAAAGATGTATAGGGTGTTAACTAACCCTAACACATGTGAGCTTTATTTATATTATGTGGTGACTAGTTACATAACATAAGCAACCAATGTGGGACTAAGTCCAACTCTATTCTAACACTCCCCCTCAAGCTGGAGAATAAATATCACAAAATCCCAGCTTGTTACGTAACAACTCTAAACGTGGTTTAACTAGAGACTTGGTGAAGATATCTGCCAACTGAGCTCCTGTAGACACGAAAGGGGTAGCCAACAGGCCACTATCTATCTTCTCCCGAACAATATGACAATCTACCTCGATGTGTTTGGTTCTCTCATGAAATACCGGATTCGAAGCGATATGTATTGCTGCCTGATTATCACAATGCATAGGAATAGGTAACTGTACACCAAGCCCCAACTCCTCGAGCAAAGCTCTCAACCATACAATCTCGCATGTAGTATGAGCCATGGCACGATACTCTGCTTCAGCACTGGAACGAGCAACCACAGTTTGTTTCTTGCTCTTCCAGGTAACTAAATTTCCACCAACAAAAGTACAGTACCCAGTTGTGGACCGTCTATCAGATGGTGATCCTGCCCAATCAGCGTCGGTAAAGGCTTCGACACGCAAATGACCATTTGAACGATAAAACAAGCCACGTCCAGGATGAGCCTTGAGATACTTCACAATACGAAGACAAGCTTCCCAATGTGGAAAACGAGGAGCTGACATGAACTGACTTACCATACTGACAGCAAATGAGATATCAGGCCGTGTATTGGTGAGATAATTCAGCTTGCCTACCAAGCGACGATAACGGTCTGGATGAGGAAATATCTCCCCCTGATCAACACACAATTTGACGTTTGGATCCATAGGAGTTTCCGCAGGCTTTGCTCCTAATAAACCAGTCTCCTCTAGAATATCTAGCGTATACTTTCTTTGAGATAAACTGATCCCTTCCTTGGATCTTGCTACCTCAATACCCAAGAAATATCGTAGCTTACCCAAATCTTTGGTGTGAAACTGACGCTGTAAGAACTGTTTCAGCTCATCAATACCTTTCTGATCATCCCCAGTAATAATGATATCATCCACATACACAATCAACACTACTCTTCCCCGATCTGACTGAATAGAGAAGACAGAATGATCAGAATGAGAGCGACGCATACCAAACTGCAACACAGCATCACTAAACCTGCCAAACCAAGCTCGAGGGGACTGCTTAAGACCATAGAGGGCTTTGCGAAGGCGACACACCTGAGAACGCTCCCCCTGAGCAACAAACCCAGGAGGTTGCTCCATATAAACCTCCTCGAGCAGGTCACCATGTAGAAATGCATTCTTAACGTCCAACTGAAACAAGGGCCAACCAAGATTGGCAGCCATAGAAATAAGAATGCGAACAGAGTTAATCTTGGCCACCGGAGAGAAAGTCTCAGCATAATCAACGCCATACGTCTGGGTATAGCCTTTGGCCACAAGACGGGCCTTGTACCGTTCTACTGTGCCATCTGGATTATACTTGACGGTAAATACCCATCGACATCCAACAGTAGACTTTCCTGGTGGAAGAGAAACCAACTCCCAAGTGCCATTGTCATGAAGAGCAGACATCTCAGCCTCCATAGCTGTCCGCCACTCAGAAATAGATAAGGCCTCCTGAACAGTGTTAGGAACAAAAATGGACGAAATAGAAGTAGTAAAAGCACGAAGGGACGGAGACAGATGATCATAGGAAACAAACTGAACAATAGGATGAGATGTGCAAGACCGAATACCTTTGCGAAGAGCTATAGGAAGACTAGGTGATGGCGGAGGTGGAGGTGGAGGTGGAGGTGAGGGTGGAGGTGGAGGTGAAGGTGCAACCGGATCTTGGGACGGAGGAGGCGTGGTGGCTGGTACTTGTGGGGCTGTTAATACTTGTTGCCGACGAACATACACCTGCAAGGGAGGACCAGATGGTACACAAATAGGAAACACAGACTCAGACTCAGGAAGGTCAACTGGAGTACTGTGACCCGAGTAAAAGGGCAATGACTCATTAAATGTGACATCAGCACAAACAAAATGACGACGAAGAGATGGTGAGTAACATTTATACCCTTTCTGAGTGCGTGAGTACCCCAGAAAAATACACCGAATTGACCGTGGATCAAGTTTGTCCCGGTCAGGATCCAGAGCATGAACATAACAGGTGCACCCGAACACTCGTAAGGGTAATGAGTGGAGAGAGCGACCAGGAAATAAAACGGTATGGGGTATCTGACCACCTAGAACGCTAGATGGCATACGATTGATCAAGTAACATGCTGTAAGAATAGCATAACTCCAGTAAGACTTAGGAACTTGCATTTGAAATAATAGAGCACGCATAACCTCTGATAAATGCCTAATCTTGCGTTCGGCAACTCCATTTTGTTGTGGAGTTCGAGCGCAAGAAGATTGGTGAATTATACCATGGTCATCAAAAAACTTAGAAAGAGAATTATGAAAATATTCACCTGCATTGTCAGAACGAAATATACGAATGCAAGTATCAAATTGAGTTTTGATTTCCATATAAAATGACTTAAAGATAGAAGACAACTCTGACCGCTCTTTCATGAGATAAAGATACGTAACACGAGAATAATCATCGACAAAAATAGCATAATACTGAAAGCCAAAAACATTAGGAACACGCATTGGACCCCAAATATCAGAATGAACTAAGTGAAAAGGACGGGTTACGCGACTCTCAACCCTAGGATAAAAAGACACTCTATGATGTTTACTAAACTCACAGACTTCACAAGGCAAAGCATCAACACGGCTACATGAAGGTACCAGCCGTTTAAGATTCTGAAGAGATGGATGACCAAGTCGACAATGATGTTGATAGGGTGACACAGAAGACTGAAAGGCAACAGAACTAGGGTGAACATTGTCAGTAAAGTAATATAAACCACCACGCTCAGTACCACCACCAATTTTTCGCCCCGTCTTGAGATCCTGAAACACACAACCATGAGGAAGAAATGTGACAGAGCAATTTAAAGATTTAGTAAGTTTACTAACAGACATAAGATTTAATGGAAAACGAGGAACGTGCAATACTGAATCCAAAGTCAAAGAAGAAGTAACAGAAACCGAACCCAAACCAGTAATATCAGTGGTAGAACCATCTGCTAAGGTAACACGAGATGGTTTATCAATAGACTGATGGCCAGAAAGAATAGTAGAATTACCAGTCATATGATCAGATGCACCAGAATCAATAACCCAAGGAACAGAAAAATGAGAAGTTGCAATACAAGCACTAGAAGAACCTGTCTGAGATAGCGTAGCAATGGAGGAACTTGTCTGAAGTGACACAAGGCGTTGGTACTCCTCCATAGAAATAGTCACCATAGCAGTGGAGCGTGCAGCTTGCCTAATATCCTTGGGAGAAGTAACCCGATGAGCCTGAGAAAAACCATGTAGGTCATAGCAGTGGTCCACCGTATGATTAGTTCCCCCACAATAAGTACAAAGTCTATAACCATGGCCTCGACTATGGCCACCTCTCCTTGACATGTGACCTGTACGACTAAATCCACAACGACCAAAACCATGACCACCAGAAACGCGGTCAAAACGACCACTGTACCCATAATCACGGCTAAATGAAGAACCAAAATCACCAGAATCAGCGGAAGTAAAATCAGAACCAGATTTCATTGCAAACATATCACCGTACAATGAGAGGCAACTAGTCAACTACCGATAGATCAACCAACCAAATACTCCACTAACAAACGGCCAATAAACAAGAAATAAGGAACTGATTGACCGGCTAACGACCAAGGGCACGACACCGCATGCATCCAACAAAACCAAAGTAGCCACCGAACAACATAATCCCAATATCAAGCAACAACCAAGAGCTCATATGCCAACATAGACCAAATAACTCAACACAATCTAACAATTGAAATCAGACTTCAACATACCCAAACTACCATCTATTGGAGAGGATAAACTGTAGATTGACCAAAAAATCCAAAATTACCAGAACAATCAGTGCATAAGAGTAACGGAATAATACCCAACAATGATGAACAGTGCGCGATGAACAGTACGACGGTGAACAGTAATCGGTGAACAGTGCCGACGGTGAACAGTATCGGTGAACAGTGCCGACGATGAACAGTAATCGGTGAACAGTACCGACGGTGAACAGTCCTGTGAACTAATGATTAGGGTTAAGGCAGAGGCTAAGATTAGGATTGTGATTTTATGTACAGAGACTAGGGTTTAGGCTAGGATTGTAGGGATTATGTACAAAGGCTACGGTGGTTTAGGATTGTTGTGGTGGTTTAGGATAAGATCCCGCTTTGATACCATGTTGTGAGAGAAAGAAAGGAAAGATGTATAGGGTGTTAACTAACCCTAACACATGTGAGCTTTATTTATATTATGTGGTGACTAGTTACATAACATAAGCAACCAATGTGGGACTAAGTCCAACTCTATTCTAACATAACTTATACAATTATTCTTTTTACAGATGTAGAGAAGATTTGGAACTACAAAAACACATTACTCATCCCTGAAGTCAGTACAAGAACTGAATACATAAAATATCTTCGATCATCTTACACAGCGTGTTTATAAAAGTTACACCTAGAAGAGAAAGATTTATAGCATCAAATGAGTATTGCAATGGAAATACTAACATACAATTCATTATTTTAAGTTACCTTAATGTCACAAAGTGTCCCAAACCATCCACGCGAGAGAGAAAAAGGGGGGAAAAAAAAAAACTGACTACAACCAACATACCTGGTAAGCAAGTTTGGTACGAGCCAAATCCAATGGATAAGTGCACAAAACTGCTGTTCCTCCAGATGCTGAACCAGCTAAAAGATCTACAATGGGACCCGTTCCCAAGGCAGAGTAGTTATCCAGGATCCAATCTCGATACCGCTCATATGTCATGAAATGTAATGCCGCATAGGGAACAATCCGAAGGACGCTAGCTCCATTTCCTCTGGAAGAGATGATAAAAAGAGTTTAAACATCTTTGTCCGAGAAACAAGTCAAGTTGAAAATGACCAAATATTGTAACTTAGAACTTACTTATAGAATCCTAAACCACCTTCATGCTTTAGTACTTTCTTCAGTGACTGATAGACACCTAGAGAATGGAACCCTTCGGTTCTAGTCTATACATATCACACAAGATAGGGAGGGTTAGAAAAATATTTAAGGTATTTGCTGAGGCAACAACTAGGTAAAACATATATCTAATATAAGTAAATCATCAAGAAGAAAATACGACGGATGCCTAACAAGCACCAAAGTTGTAAATTCAATAAAGAAATCATCCAAAACATAAGAAACCTTTACATAAGCACTTCAATTACTTACTAAAGGATAGTAATAGGAAGAAGAAAAAGAAACCTAAAAATAGTTAATTTGGGGGTTATGCCATTATGATGCAATGGCATTAGTTTGTAGAAACAAGTTTAGTGTTTTTCAAAAATCCTTTACAATGAGAAAAAACTTTCTTCAAGGCTCAATGTGCAACACCAAAAGACAATCCACACACTCCAAATATAAGCAGAGAGAAAAGATTACACAAAATCTGTAACAAGCTTGAACACACTACATTTAAACCAACTTATCATGAAAAACAAGGTTCACCTGCAAGAGTATTTTAATCCGTTCCAAAGGAGCAACCGCAGTTTTTGCAAATGCTCCAGCAACACCTCCTGCGATAAGTTCCCTGACATATACGGGCAAACAATCAACCAATACAACCTCTCTATCCGCCGCTGACCCATCAACAAGCCCTGCCACATTTGTGGACAAAGCAGACCTTTGTGACGAAGAACCCATCTCAAATTCCAGCGAAAAGAACAAAAATCTCTATATAAGAACTCAAATACGATTCGCTATCCGCTCTGCAGTTTGAAGAACTCCTTATCCCATCTATCTCGAGGGATACAAAATGAGAAGACGTTATAATCCAGGTACAAAGACAATGGCCTGGGAACACCCCAAAATGAGCTGGGAAGGTTCACAAGCCGATCCTCTTCTTCGATAACCCCAAGATACATCAACAAATGAAGATAAATTGACCACAAAGATCAAGTAAAGCAGTCTTTCTTCAATTCAACCAATGTCCCCATGGATCAATATCAAATTCATCAATGCCCATAACAACTTATTCACCAATAAAATCAATAACTTTACCCAAAAAGATATCGGAGTTCGAAACCCGTCAACCCGAACGGCACACCCAAGTAAATCAGATACCAAATCACCTCAACCCTCTTGAAATTCTTCTCTCCTGCTCTCTTGTAATGTTTTATTGTTATCAATGAAATGTTACTTTCATCGCTGATAACAAAAAAAACAACCCTCTGAAATTCGAACCAGAATTGTTGAAAACTCCAAACAGAAACAATGCTATTGTAGATTGATCAGAAACCCACGTAAATCTAAGACCGAATCACCTCAACCCACTTGAAACTAAAAATTCCACACCAAAAAAGACTATATCTGCAGAATAAAGAGAACCTAATTTAATACTCCAAATGAAAACAATCAAAGCCCACGTGAATCTAAGGCCAAAGAAAAGATAACCAGTTGGAATTGATGATTCTATCGGTGATTCGGGTCGAAAATCAACAGCAGAGAAGGTAGGGATTGAGGAAAACCTGGGGGCGGCCGATTAGGTTACAAGAGAGCGGAGATGACGAGGATCTGATAACGAATGTGAATGCTTTGACCCGTTCTCCTTGGCCGCGGGAATGAGGTTTTTTCCTTTTGTGTGGGGTTTCTTCTCTTTTTCGTAGAAGGAGAGGCTTTTGGAGCCTTGCAGAAACTACTTGGGCCCTCTTTGTGAACGCGTGGGCGTGTTCAACGGCGAGTATCACGTAGCGCACGAATTGAAAGGTGACAGATTATTTGATGACGTTGGGAGAGGTTGGAATAGACACGGGTCTGGTCTACTGTTTGGTTTGACAGGAACGATGGTCTTTTCCAAATGGATAGTGAATGGAGGTTGGAAAGGGGAACAAACACGGGTCTGAGTTTGGCCAATTTCAGCTTCAACAGTTGAAAAAGGGAGTTGACGAATTGGGGATTTTTTCATCCCAGTGCTTTAAATTGGGGGTTTTGAGGAATTTCACTAAAAACTCAAGAACATAGGTATTGGAGATTTTCACGAATTTCATGCAAAACTCAAGAATGTTGCTGGGTATAGGAGTTGAATTGATTAAAGGGCTTGCAGTAGTTGTTCTCGGACGAGCAGTAAAGGGAAGCAACAAGTCTGTTGACACAGACATATTGAACACAGAGCACGCATGGACTTTGTGTGGGGGCTCCACACTAATGATTCGAGTTGTTCATTAAATGTAAAATATTTTTTTAAAAACCCCCGTTAAAAATCAACATAATCCAATACGTATAGGTGTTTAATTCAATTGTCTAACTTTTCATTATTCTGAAATCCGAATAAAAAGTTAGATGATTTGATCGAGTACTTATAGGTATTGGATTGAGATAATTTTTCGTGGGAGTCATTGAAAAAATGTTTTACAATTAATGAACGGTTCCAATTATTTGTATGGAATCCGGAATTAACCCCACACAATATCTGTGCGCGATCTATGTTCTATTTGTATGTGTGGATAGCACAGTTGAAAAAGGAAGTAGTGAATGGAGGTGTAACGAAGGTCGCAGAGAACTGCGGGCTTCACTCCGTTGGGAAATTGTATTAAACGACGTTGTTTGGCTTTACAAGAGCATGTCAACAATGCCTACGGTTGGATCTTCTCATTAATGAGGTGACAGCTCCACAACAAAAATCTCACAAGATTCGAAAATCCTCGTAGAGAATCTGAATTCGGGATTCTCTACCATTGGGGTTGAGAATTGCACGGGTTCAGTTCACCCTCTTGTCATTCAAATATCGGCCTTAATTTCATAATAATACCAACTCTTCGGGCTTCTTTGCCATTGGGGCTAAATTGAACAGGTTCAGTTCACCCCCTTTTCATTCAGATATTGGCCTTAATTTCATAATAATACCAACTCTTTATATTTTCAATCTTGTTGTGATCCTCTCTCATCACTACAAATTATATTAATTGGGCATCTATATACTATATATGATCCAAATACATTTAGACGCAAAAATTGGATTTTTTTGGGTTTACAATTCAATGCAGTGCACAAAACTGGCTTACCGACCCAAAGTTTGTACATGATCCGAACAACTTTGGTTCGCTAAACCAATTCAATGGGCATTGAATCAGAAACAAAAAAAAACAACCCAATTTTCACGTCTAAATGTAATTGGATCATGTATTTATTCACACAAATTTACAATGTTATTCTTGGATGTATAAAAAAGTGTATTGAAAAAATGGTAAGATAGTAAATTTGGCCATAAAGACAAAAAGAAGTGTTGATTACAAAAGGAGAATGTAAAAATCACCTTCCATTACGAAATTATGACAGATATAATCACGCAAAGAGGTGAACTGCACCTCTGCAATTTCAATCCCAATGGCAAAGAAGCCATATCCTTTTCCAATAGCTGCAGTTCTGTTTCCAGCTAATCATGCATGGCGGCTTTAGAGTCAACTTTTATTATTATTATTATATAATCGCAATAAAAACTATAGTATAAATTGTTGGAAATTTACGGAATTTCGGTTGAATGAAACCGGGATTTTGGAGGGTCTTCCGAGGCAACCAGTCCCGGGTTCGTTGTATCTGGACGCACCACCACAATCAATAGACGTATTGATGTGTGTGGCCGTAACTCCCGCAGCATTACTCCTCCCCATGATGGCCATGATGATGCTTTATTCAGCAATTGATGGCTGTTTTATTCTTGTAACCTCCAAGCTCTTGATGGCAGAAATCAATACTGAATTCAATGGGCAGAATTCACTGCAGGAGTTATTCAGCCCTCCTCCACTCTATAAATTGAAGCATCTCGGTTTGGAGGAGTATAGGCAATTCCACAATCCTCTTGCATATTCTGAAATTCGTTTTTTGAGAGAGAAAGACAGGCAGTAGTCAGTTCGCCAAGGCGGTCGACGGCGGTGTTCCGACGGCTTGCGGTTTAGCCGAGCCAACCCTGGGAGGAAGACGCCGAACAAGAACCTACAACACCGACGGTAGGCGGCGAATCTTTCTTAAGGAGACTGTGGTATCACACAGGACTCGGTTTGATTTTCATTCAATCTGTTTGTATCTCGTTTCATAATCTGTCTATTGTTATGTATTCTGTAACTTCGAATTATCAATGGAATTGTTCTCTGGAATTTTTCTGTTATTGCCGAATTTTTCCCAACATAAATCTATAAAATTGTTTAGATTATGCGTGCATGCAAAATAAATTTTGTGATAGAGTAATGTAAGGCTATAATTTGAAGAATAGATTATGACGTGTTTTTCTACCATCATGTTTTCCTTTGAAGGATTTACGTACACCATTTTTTTGAAACATAAGTGATAAATCTATCTTAGTTCAAAGGTGCTTGAAAAAAATGTAAAATAAGACTACAAAAGCTCCTCTAAAACTGATCCTCGGATTGTGACTCTATCCTCAAGTTTAGTTATGCCAGAATGCATTTTCTATGTCGCTGTCAAGTAAAAAATGCTCCCAAATACCTCCTCAATCTCCTTTTTAGACTTTGGTTAAATTCCACTAAGATTTTTTGACTTTTTCTTGTTTTGTCCTTATTCAAATCGCGTTTGGTAGTTTTTCACCTAACTTTTGTGGATTATTAATTCGTCTCGCCAAAACAAATTGGGAAAAGTAAAAAATTATGAATCTTATCCAAATATATTTTGAAATATCACAAACTTAGTATTCAAAATCTAACAAATAATGGACTGCCTATTTTGCCCAGCTGCGTTTCTCTCTCTCTCTCTAAAAAAAAGAAAACCCCAAAGCAGATCTGGTTTTGGGGAGGGGGGCAGCCGCCTTCTCTCTCTCTCTCTAAAAAAAAGAAAACCCCAAAGCAGATCCGGTTTTGGGGAGGGGGGCAGCCGCCTCCCCCTCCGCCCCCCCCCCTTCCTCCCCCCCCCCCCCCCCCCCCCCCCCTCCCCTCCCGCTCTCACCCTTTTCCCTCCTCATCCTTTCTCTTCTCCGACGGTGTATCTTCTCATCGGTTTTGGAAGCATGTGCTGCAGTGTTCGTGGTGACCTTGTTTCAGGTGTTCTGACCTTCGGCCGGTGACCTGTGGGCTGGATCCATCACGGCTCCATCTTGTCTTTCCAGAATCCGAAGTTTAATGGCCATCGGAGGAGGTAATAATGGCGGCAGGCCCGGCTTTGGGCTAAGGCCCAAGAGGCCCGGGCCTTAAGCCCCCAAAAATTGTCAAAAAAATAGGGCCCCCACTTATTTATGAGACCTAGTATATATGTGTTAATTTATGGCCCAATTTTAAACCCAATACATTCTACAATTGAGGCCCAATGGCCCAGAAAAATGAACAAGGAACGGTCGGAAGTTCAGAACGCAAGAAAAAAACAAAAAGGAGCAACAACGAACAAAACTAGGGCAGAAAAAAATTGAGAAGAAGACGAAGAACTAGAGGAACAAGATCAAAGAGTAAGAGAGACAAGAAGGAAATTAGAGATTCAACAGGTATTTTATGATCGATTCTTTATTTGTTCTCTTTTCCCACATCCTATCTAGGGTTTTAGTTTGGGCCCTTAATGAGTATACACGGTTTAAAATCATAAATTCATAATATTGGATGTTAGTTCTTCAATCTAGACGTCTTATGTCTATATGAGTGTGGACTACATGTTTGATATCTTTATGTTTATTTCTTGATGGTATCATGTTTCATGGCAAAATTGACTGTTGAAATTTTTTGGGATTTGCAGATTTTAAGGAATCATGCCTAAAATTAGAAAGTATATGTCTGGATTCGAAAAAAGAAAACGAAAGCGAAGAGTAGATGAATTGATTCAATCTCAAGCGGGGGCTCTCGATAGGTTTATAAGTAGTAATAAACAAGAAGAGAGTTCAAATTTGAATGAAGAACAAGAAATATTGGTGAATGAAGAACAAGAAATTGTGGGGAATGAAGGACAAGAAAACTTGGGGAATGAAGGACAAGAAAATTTGGGGAATCAAGAACACAAGGAATCCAATGAGCGCGTAGACGAGAGTGGTCACGAAGGTGTGGATAATGATAGTCAACATGAAGACATGAGTTTTGAACGTGGGGTGAGAAATATTGATGATCCAAGTAATTGGGACAAAATTGATCAAAAATTCATTGACTTCATAGTAGAAAGAGGTCCTTTAAAGAGAGATAAAGTTAATTTTCCTATGGATAATGCGGGTAGGCGTTTCTCGTGTTTTCATTATATTCGTTGTTTAAGCAAGATGAAAACAAGACTATGTTGGCTACTAGTGGGTTAAATGATTGGCATAATCTTGCCCAAAGGCTCAAGAGTCATGAAGCTAGTAATGAGCATATTTTTGGCATGAGCAAATGGATCGAATCAGAAATAAGATTGCGATTGAACGAAACAATTGACAAAAGTGTGGAAGATCAAATCAAGAAAGAGAAAGTACATTGGAAAGGGGTACTAGAAAGGGTAATTGAGGCTGTGAAAACACTTGCTAAAAATAACTTGGCATTTCGCGGGGACAACGAGAAGATTTATCAAAAGAATAATGGGATTTTTCTGAGCATAATTGAAATGATGGCCAAACATGACCCAACAATGCGAGAGCACCTTCGACGGATACTGAATTGTGAGATTCATTACCATTATCTTGGTCACAATATTCAGAATGAATTGATACAAATGCTAGCTAATGAGGTCAAAAGTGCAATGATTAGAAGGATCAAAGATGCAAAATATTTTGCCGTGATACTTGATTGTACTCCAGATATAAGTCACATGGAACAAATGTCTCTTGTAATACGTTGTGTGGATGTTTCAACGACTACAATTCAAGTGGAAGAGTTCTTTTTACAATTTCTTAAGGTGGAAGATACAACGGGATCCGGACTTTTTGGGGAACTTGAAGAAGGCTTGGTCGCTCTTCAACTTGACATTGGTGATTGCAGAGGACAAGGATATGACAACGGCTCTAATATGAAAGGAAAGCGCAAAGGTGTTCAAAAAAGATTACTCGACAAAAATCCTAGAGCGTTCTACACGCCATGTGGTTGCCATAGTCTTAACCTTGTGCTTTGTGATATGGCTAACTCTTGCAATTAAGCAATATCTTTTTTTGGAGTCCTACAACGTATATACTGCTTGTTTGCAGCTTCTACGAAACGGTGGAAAATTTTTACTGATAATGTTGAAGGTTTCACTGTTAAGCCATTATCACAAACGCGTTGGGAAAGTCGCGTTGAAAGTGTTAAAGCCATAAGATACCAAGCTCCGGAAATACGAAATGCTTTAATTGAATTGGCAAATTCCCCTGACGAAGCAGGTGCAAAAAGTGAAGCCGATTCCTTGGCAAGACATGAAATTGGAGATTTTGGATTCTTGGTTAGCATGATTATTTGGCATAATCTATTGTTTGCCGTTAATTCTGTAAGCAAGACATTGCAAAAAGAAGATATGCATATAGATGTAGCTATTGAGCAACTGAATGGGCTTATTACCTTTTTTAAGAGGTACAGAGAAAATGGTTTGGTAGAGGCCATTATTGAAGCTAAGGAAATTGCATCAATGATGGGAACCGAGCCTGTTTTTTATGAGAAGCGTGTCATTCGTAGAAAGAAACAATTCGATGAGAATGTGGGTGAAGAGGTGAGCTTATTAGCTGCAGAATCATTTAGAGTCAATTATTTTTTGTTTGTTCTCGATCATGGTCTTTCTTCTCTTGAAAGCAGATTCGAGCAATTTCAAAGATATGAGGAAACTTGGGGTTTTTTGTTTGATGTGAAGAAGTTAAATTCTATGACTGGTCAATGTTTGATGGCACATTGTGTGAAGCTAGAAGATGTTCTGAAGCATGAAGGGACTTCCGATATCGATGGAAAAGATTTGTTTTCAGAATTACAAGTCTTGAAAGACTGTTTACCGCGAGAGACAACAAAACCAGTTGAAGTGCTCAATTTTTTGAAACAGATGGAGGGCTGTTTTCCAAATGCATGGATTGCTTACAGAATCCTATTGACTATACCCGTTACCGTTGCGTCCGGAGAGAGAAGCTTTTCAAGGTTGAAGTTGATCAAGTCTTATCTTCGCTCAACTATGTCACAAGAAAGGTTAAATGGACTGGCCATCCTATCCATCGAGAGTGAAATGGCAGAGGAGATTGATTTTGAGGGCATAATTAGTACTTTTGCTGCTAAAACCGCAAGATGAGTGATGTTTAAGTAAAGATAATGATGCTTTTGAAATAGTGTGGTATATTGTATTTTTTGTTGGGTTTTCTGTCTTGAATACATGTATTTGGTTTTGAAATTAAAGTTCATGTATCGACTCTTTATCTGATTTTCGTTTACAATTATTAAGGGCCTCACTTTTGAAGATCGTCTTAGGCCTCCAAAATCTCAGAGCCGGCCCTGAATGGCGGTTTGGGGTTAGGCTCTGATTGGGGTTAGGTTTTCTTTTGTTTTTTTTTTGTTTTTTTGGGGCCGTTTGGCTCGTTTTCTCCGGCTGGGTCTCCCCTAGTCCGATTTGTACCGGTCTAGTGCTCTAGATTTGGTGGGTGTTGGTTGGTGGACAAATAATTTTAGTTAGGGTTTTGGTGGGTGTTCGGAGTGAGGTCTGCGGTGGATGACGGCGGTGTCGATGATGCTTTTTGGGGGTTTCCGGCAGTGGTAGCAGTGACGCCGTTGTTGGGGTTTTCCGGTAGCAGATCTGGCCTGTTTGTTCGCCGGCGTTGTTACCTTGTTCTGGGCCATCAACAGCAGTTTCAGGAGTGAAGCAGTGTTTGGTCTCCGGCACGAGATTAGATTTCTTCTTTCGCTTGTGATCTGTTTGCTGTTTGATTACATCCGTTTTTATTGATTATTGGTTTGTACTGGGATTTTATTTGATTTCTCTCCGCCTAGTCCTGGATGGGATTCTCATATCGGCACCTAGTGCTGATTTGCTTTTGCAGGGTGTTCTGTAATCCCGGAGTAGGTAGTTTGGTGCAATCCAGTATTTTTGCGATGTAACCTTTGCCTTCGGGCTTGAAATGAATTGACTGAATAAAAAAAAAAAAAATCTAACAAATAATAGTACGGCTACTATGGTCTATAATGTCCATCCACAATCAATAATTGTACCGGATAAAGTCCCACTCTTTCTTCTTTTTTCCTTTTATATATACCAGCCGGGTTGGTAGTTTATTAAAGTTAATTGAAGTTATAGCACATGACAGAGCGGAATGGAGGAGGAAAAAAAACGAGAAACGCGCTAGTTTTGTGATCATGAGAGCCCATTCACACAACGCGCGGCTGGAAACGAATTGAGTTGGCTCGTCTGTTGGTTGGGCGATAGTATTCGAGTTGAGTTTGAACCTGAATTTGTGCTCGATAACTAGATTACTTAACCAGTTTAGCTTGAAATAGAATGAGCCGAGTTCAAAGCCCATAAATGTCGGCTTGGAAAAGGAGCTAAAGCATAAATTTGAGCTCAATAAACAAACACATAAAGTGTCCATATCAAACAAGTTAACACTTGGATAAGACAATGGATTGTATGTCTGGCATCTATATTCACCAAGGAAGAATATTCCTCGGTCATTAACTTCAAGATTCAGAAATTAATAGAGGTGCGTACAAGTTGGCCTAGATATCCAGTTATCAAAAGAACAATATATACTCCTAGTTTGAAAGGCTAACATTTTTTTTTGGATCACATGTTAAAGAAGAATTTTGACGCAGAGGAATTCACGAAAGCTTAGTTAGCGTATTAATCCAAACGAGATAGAAACTCGTAGCAACGAGCCATTATTGAATCCACAAGAAGAAAAACAAAAGTCTGGATATTATTGATGGAAAAACTTATAATTGAATAGGTTAAGGTCCTTTTATAAGACCCTAATCCTAAAAATCCTACTAAAAAAGAAAGTGGCATTATAAAAAAGATATTTCCTAATTATTTAAAATTAAAAACCTAATTCTTCCAGACCAAGAATTCTAATAAAGGTAGAAATCAAACTTAAACTGGATACAGAAAGTTAATAATTCTAACCAAAACAAAAATATTCCTAGTAAAAATCTTATTCTAACGCAATAGAAATAAAATATAAAAATCCTCCAATCTAGTCCTACATCAAATTTACTCTACCCCAATCCCTTCCCCAACCCATCATTTTGCACCAACACCTCCATCTGAGACTACCTGGAGTAGCATACTCTCGTAAAAAGGGAACCTAATAGTATGAAATTCAAACTTACATCATTGAGAGGGAACCCTGTCTTTTAGATCACAACCTACAAGGGGTTTGGCGCCTGCAAAGTGAAATAGGATTACAGGCACTGCACATGGGTTGGTTTGGATTTAAGGCACATGCACATGGGTTGAGCTTTGATTCCATAATCGTAGTTCATTACAAACCTCAACACATGAATTGGGTATTTAGAATTGGGCAACAAGTAGACAAGATTTGGTCATAAAACAATTTGTCATGCGCACATGGGCTTGATTCGATAATCGTAGTTCCAATACAAACCTCAACAATAGGAAATTGGTTATCAGAATTTGGCTACAAGTACAAAAGATTTTGTTCATAAAAGAACTTGGCATACACAAATAGGTTGAACTTGATCCCAAAATCAGAGTTTCATCACAACCGACAACATATAGGAATTCAGTATTAAAACTGAGCAACAGGTCGACAAGATTTGGTCATACAACAATTTGGCACACGCACACGAGTTGAGCTTGATTCGAGAGTCACAGTTCCAATACAAACCTCAACATTACGAAATAAGTAGTAGAATTGGGCAATGAGTAGACAAGATTTGTTCATACAACTATTTGGAACACGCACATGGGTTGAGCTTGATTCAAAAATCGCAGTTTCATTGCATCCATCAAACATAGGAATTGGGCACGTGCACATGGGTTGAGCTTTTTCCCATAAGCGTAGTTCAACATTAGGAAGTGGAATTTGAATTTGCTTACAAGTAGCCTAGCTTTGTTTGGTAGGAGTATAAAAGACTGAAGCATGAGTTTTAAGCACATAGATAACTTCTCGAAGGAAAAGAATCAAGAGCTTTTACTGATATGCTATGGATACTATGGAGTGAAAAAGAACTTCAAATGCTATGTAGCAAGGCACACTCACTCTAGATACCATGAGAAAACCAGAAATATGTCAATTACACCACTTACTACACAGTGGTTATAATTCTCAGGCAGTCGATAATACGTTACATTTGCCTTGAGAAAAACAAAAATTTGCACACCAATAATAAGGAGAAGAAAAGTGGACAAGTTTCTGATTCATCCAGTGTCTCGCGAAACTGGGAGCAAATTGGAAACAGAACAAAGATACTTAAAATTGCTAACAGAAGGAAGTCAGTTACGACTGAAGGAATATTAATGATGGTGATATTAACGATTAACGTGTCAACAAGCCTAAACAGGATGGTATCTTGGGGGTTAAATCACACACAAGTTAACAATTCATGAAGAGAACTCCATTTTAGTGTGGCCTACTTTTCTCAACCAAGAAAAGGAAGGAAAAATTTGAGAGATGAAGCTGGTTAAGCTAAAAAAACACCCAAATACCAATCCCGTTCGCAAAAAAGGAGAAAATTTCCCAACCACTGGGAAGAATCAGATGAACATATACAGAGAATTGGTTTAGATAACTCATAAATGTTGCAGAAGTCCCGTCTTTAAGAAACCAATTGTCAAACTCTTAACTTATGCACAAAACCAACAATAGATAGAGAGGAATAAGAGACACCGGCAATTCAAACAGTCAAGACAGAAATCTTGAGACAATCAAAGATTTATCCCATTTGGATCAGATCCTGTTAAACCAACACTCCCAAAAAATCAAGAATAACCTTGCCAACGAAAGAAAGAAGTTCATTCCAACTTAGATAACACAAACCTTGATTATTTTATGGTAATGGACCGTAAATCTAGGATTCGGCCGAAACAAAACTATGATTTAATCACATAAGAGAGCCACTTGAAGCTCCACTCCAGAATCAGCATATCCTTGCAACTAGCAGTCTCACCATATACACACACCATCTAAAAAAATCATCAAGTTGTTTCTCTAGTCGTATTTTTTACTCTAGTTAACAGTGAGTAGCTTGTATAGCTGTTGGTACTTAGTTTTTGTTTGTAGAGTGCTCTGCTGAGCAAATTTTTGGCCCTTGTTCCACTCGGGAATGCCCCTTTGATTTTGTATCTCGTAAAATCTTCAATTACCCCCAAAAAAATCAAGTTAAAAACCCGAAATTCGGTAGAAAGTGAACAAAGAGAACGTTGAAATATGCAAACAATTAAGATAAATATAGAAAGATGATATGGTCATGTGTGTGTGTACACAATTGCATAGACCACTAAAGATGAATTCCTGTATTTCCCAATATCAAGTCTATTAGAGCATCTCCACCTCTTATTCAAATTTGAGTAAAAATATGAGTAAAAACTTCATTTGGTATTTTGTGCTTCAATGGGTAAACTCATACTCAAGCACAAATATGCACAAATTTGAGTAAAACTTCATTAATGACAAGTCGTAAATTTAATAATGTGAAATTTGCCTAGGGTTTGAGTCTTTTGCTCAAATTTGGTAAAGGTTTGGTTAAGGAGTGGAGGAGGGTTTTGGGTGATTTTTACTCAAATTTGAGAAAGAGCTGAAAAGAAGTATCACTTCACAAAAAAGAGTAAGAAACAAGTTCATTTCTTGGACAAACACACCATGGATTTTGACAACAAAACCAGTTTACAAGAAATCCCAATTTTATCAAACAGTGCCCAATCAGTCAAGCACAAAACATGAAAAGCTGAAGCATTAATGGAAAAATCACACACTCATCACCACAACCCATTGACCACCTGGGTATACCTATTCTTAATCCACCTGAAGCTCTTCCTCAGGGACCCTTTGACCTTCCCTTCAACAGAGTACACCTTATAGCTAGCAACCCTCTTCTTCCTCTGGAACTCAGGGTCACCCAAACCCCAAGATTTCGAACCGGACGCACTCGTGCTTTTCGCCTTCTTCAGCTTCAAATCCTTCACGGGTACAATCTGGTTCGGTTGTGGGGGTCCATAAGCATAAGAAGAGTCATATGAAACACTCTGAGACCTGGAATGATTGTGGGGTTTGTACCCATAGGAACTCTCCTTTTGTTCTGTTGGTCCATAAGCATAAGAAAAATCATATGCAACACTTTGAGACCTGAAATGATTAGGGTTTGAACTGAGTTTGTTTCCATAGGAGCTCTCCTTTTGTTCTGGTGGTCCATAAGCATAGGAAGAACCATATGAAAAGGTTTGAGACCTGAAATGATTGGGGTTTGAACTGGGTTTGTACCCATGGTAGCTCTCTATCTGCAGCTTGTCATCACCATATGGCTTTGATCTGTAATCTCCCATGGGGGTTTCCTGAGAGATTTTGATCAAAGTTGTGGAATTGGATTCTTTTGGGATATTGGGAGGAAGGGAGAGAAAGGGTATTATTATGTGGGCTGGGGGACCATATACTGAATGAGAACCGCAAATTATTTCACTCAAGCCGTCGGGAATATGTTCCCTGTACAGAGGGGGCAATTTATTTGTTTTCTTGAGTGGAAAATTGATTCTGAAAGAAGAAAGTGATGGCCTTGAGTGTATGGTAGTGATGTTATGTATATTTTGTGCATACGGATATGTATGGATATCCTGTCGTATAAGTTATACTAACATTTAACTACGTGTTCTTATAGTTAGTTATGAATTTCATATTTTTTTCGTTTTATAAAGTTAATTTCTTACGAAATTATTTGTAATCTTTGCAATATTTTGCCTATCCGGCTGCCGTTACCAACTTTTACGTGAGGGAAAAAGTAGTATAGTTTATTGCGTGTTTGTAAGTTTGATTAGTTACTTGTTGGTTTTCATTTGTTGCGATTTTGGTGTCAGTAATGGATAAATATTATGATTTGTACAAAAAGTATAACGAATTATTTTTGCTAATTATAAAATATTATTTTTGTTAGTATAGTATATTGATTGAGTATAGGATAGTCTTCCTTACAGCTGTACAGTATAGGCTTCACCGTAAAATAAGGGATATTCCGGGAATTGCATTGTCTGCTCTGTTGTTTTCAATGCGGTACCTGAAACTCCGTAAGCTCTGTCTCTTCTTACTTGATGGGATGACTTTACGGTTTATGCCACCCTTTTTTTCTTAAATCGGATGTTGAGCCAATTTGCGCGAACATGCACTAATTTTGTGACTCTAAATTTACTGTCCAAACGAACCTCCTGTGGGCCCCGTCCCAAGGTTCGCAATATTTGGATTTCATGACATTCAAACTTGCCACCTCTTAAAAAGTTGCTCTTTGGTTATTTTCGCAAATTAAAGGTGCCTAGAGTCCCACGTGTTGGGTCAATTCGGGTCGTTTATGTTTGGTAATGAACAGTTCAAATTACATCTCAACCAAACAGATCTCGGCTGTCCAATACTATTCGACTGAGATGCAATCTGAGTAGTTCATAGACAAGCATGGACGAACCGAATCAGCCCAACACGCATGTTGCCCCTGAGGGACAGCACACACCCCGGACATACCCGCCCGCTAAACCCCTTCGCCTTCTTATTCCATTCGCATAACAGGGTCTCACTCTGACATGATTCTAGAAAAATTATGAAAGTTCCAATTATCATTTATAGTTGACTAATAATGGTAGATTTTCATTGTTTGGTAATCTGACTTCTATAATGTCACTTCATTTTTCACAGAGTTACTGATTAGCCCTTGTATATCATATCATATATAAAATCTTGATTATAAATTTATAATACCAATAAAAATAATTTTGCCATAGCTTAGAATTCATTGTTCCATTTGACAAGTCAATGTTTGCACACCCTTATTAAAATCATTTTAGCAGTTGAGAATTAATGACTCTCCAAAATAATGAGTCGAGTTTGAATAAATTATCAGGAGTACTAATATTTGATAAGTCAATGGATATGGCAAGGTCAAGATAAAAAAAAAATTTTGATATGGCAAAGTCAAATATATACTGTTTAAAAAAAAAAAAAACTTAGCAAGAAAAATAGCCAACCATTAGAGATTTTGTAATAGCAGTAACAACTTGGTGTGGTTTTCCAAATTTTCATGGCTCGACCAGGATACTGGTAATTAGCGAGACGAAGGTAAAAGTGACATTAAATGTGTGTACAGGGCAACGCACATACTACAATGGCAGTGATAGTGAGAAGGGGCTGGGAAAAGCTTGATGCTAATTCCCACAGTCATATTCACAATTGAAATTCTTGAAGAGTAATATTACATTTGTGTATTTGATAAGATCGACTACTTACTATTCTTGAAAGTCGAATGTTTCTCCCGAATGAATCACATAGTTGAGAGAAACCATGAGTCAACTAAAAATAGAAGAGCTTGCCCCACAAGGTACTTTTATAGCGCTCATGAATCTTATCCAAATTAAGGGATCACTAGGAGGCGAGTCGTCCCCTTATCTTTCCTTCAGTTAAAAAAAATGTTAGATGGGCTGGAAAAATGCAATAGAAATTACCATCTCGGTGTGAATGAAAAAGACCATTTTAGAGAGCAGTTACATACAAACTACTATCATTGAGTATTTTTTTTGAATTATCTCCAAACACCTCTCCGTTATTACATGACTAAATTGCAAATATATGTAACATTCAAAATTATTCTTATTATTTCGGAAAATATATTTCCCCTGTTATGCAAGTTTTGAAATTAATACTAGTATATTCTTTTAGAAAATAAGTTGCCCGTTTGGATTAGAATGGTGTCACCTCCTTCTATTTCATTGACTTGGCCAACTTGACCTGACGTTGGCTACCCCAAAAATAAATAAATAAAGCAAAAACTTGAGCTGATGTCTAACGTGAATTTTGGAATTAAAATGGAGTAAGAAAATGATCACATGGGGGTACACCCACGCGGACACCCGTCAAAACAAAGCTTAGCGTCATTTTCATGGATTAGGTGTACTAATTAAATTGTGAACATCATTGAATCATTCAAAATTTCAAACTTCTTACTTTCTCAAACCAAATGTCTAAAATTCTGGCTGACTTTCTGCATACTTTCTCGAAGTCTTTTTTTTTTTTTTTCAGCAACCCAAAAAGCTAGGTTTCTTTGTTAGAGGTTTTCACGAGGATTTTGGGATAATGAGTGGAGACGTATAAATAGAAAATCGAGGATAGGAATCTATTGGAAACCATGCACAGAAAAAAGAAGAGGGAGAGGGGTTTTGTTCTCTTGTGGCCCGTTATCGGACGGATAAGATTTTAGGTAAATAAGGAAAAAGGGTGGATAAGATGTGGATATGTTATAAAGAGGAATTATTTAAGAAGGGGGATTACCTCATACGTACTTGGTTTGGGTAAGTAGTTGATATAGGTGGATAAGAGTGGATAGTGTGATAAATTATTTGGTTGCCTCATTTAATCATTTCATCGAGAATACAAAATGATTTGAGGGGTAATTTGGTCTTTTTTTCCACTTGAATAAGCTAATCTTAGGGTGAGACGTGTTGTTAGTTAACATCCTTGGGGCCTGTTTGGATGCGGGATAAGGATTGGAGGTATTAGTTATGAAGGGGGATAAGATAGTATGGGGTATTATGTAAAAAGAGTGAGCCCACATTGATGTGACAGGAGAATTAAATAGTACTTGGTTTGGATAATGGATAAAATGGAAGGATAATGTTGTTTTGTAGTTGAAATGGAAGAGAGAGGGGGTATTATCTGGGGGTATTATGTAATAACACCCCAGAACCTCCCCATAAATAATACCCCCTCCGGGAGTATTAGGGGGTACAATAGAATCTGGAGCTTACCTGATACCTATACCCCCTTCATTTTACTTCTCAAACGAGGTCTTAAGGCTGGGCCCACAGACTAAAAGGGGATATCATAATCCCCATTCACAATACCTCATCCAAATAGACCCTTGAAGGGGGAAGTTCTCTCCTCCCTTATCCCCCTTCCTTCTCCCACCAACAAACACCTTTCTTCCTTCTCCCCCTCCCTCACTTCTCCCCCTCCCTCCCTTATCCTCCCAACAAACAAGCCTTGGGGTTGCGAGGCAGTATCTTGAGGTAATGAGTGGTGAAAGAAAGATAAAAAGATGGACGGAATAAATAGAGATAAATTATTGAAAGCCCTGCACAAAGAGAGAGAGAGCGCTTTGAAACCCCAAGCGAATATAAGTCTGCAAAGAGCCTTTGCCCTAACTTTTTAAAGGGTTTTCTAGCATGGTGTTTTTGGTTGTTTTATCTTAATTTTTATTATATTAGAGTCAAAATTTAACTTCACATCGTTTGTCCTAGTGAGAGAAATTAGAAACGTAAAAAAATATAGGTCAAAATTGAAAAAAAAAATCATACAATAAAAAAAAATGACCCCGAACGACTGACTTCTTCGAAAGACTGAATTTAGCAAAGTAATAAAAAGACCCTCAAAATTGTTCGAAGTCACTCAAACAATGTATCAACCTTCAAAGAGACTTCTTTTCTTGCATGAGTATAAGCTCATGAAATGCAAGAGTGGAGTTAGGATTTTTGTTCAAAGAAAACTTAATGCAAGAGAACGAGAAGCCGATTTGATAAAATATTCTTCGTTTTGGCCGCGAATGAGGACACTAAGTTGACACTCAAAACTACGTCATTCTGTGAAGGATATTAATAACACCTGTAGCGCACTTCAAAATCCCAATAAACTTGGAAATTTTGAATAAAGCAACAGCACCAGTCTTGGTATTGATGGGTTTTGAGCTACTTTACCTATCCGAAACAATAAAACCACCTTGCACTAGTCTCGGTATTAACCTCGGTAGAATTGCTCCTACCACTGTGCTTCGGTAAATTTGGCGACGCACTATTCAAAAGGTATTCATTAGTTTATTATTTCCGGGCCATGTGTTTATCTCCTCTCTCTTTCTTTTCATTCAGATGTTTCTCTTTCATACCTCTTGTTCTCTCTCATGTGTTATATTTTATGATATTTAATGGATAGAGAGAATATGATAGAGAGGTTGGTGTAGGGTGGGAGGAAAAAGTGGATAAGTAAAATACATTTTGCACCTTTTTTGCTAGGTATTTTGGCTTTCATTGGTGTACATGCTCTAAGAATCGAAAGTAAAATATGCAGTCAAGCGCCCTCTAATATGTCCACTCTCGCCAAATTTGAAAAATATAAGAGTCATTCACGATGAATTTAAATACTTGATAGAAATTGGACAGATGGTAAATTTAAACCCCAACATGTGTAACACCATAATAAGTCTCACCCAAACAAATAAAAATCATGTAGGTTCCTTACTGAAACATTAAACAAAATTCAACCCCTCATTGATAAATATTGCCCTTACATTACACTTAAATTTTGCATAATCATTCAAGAAAATAATAAATTATTGTTAGCAAATAATGCGGGTAATACAAAATACCTGCTGCGGATTACACAAATATAACGGATCGAAGACTTGTCTTACGAGCCCTAGCAATATGCACACCATGCACAAAGAAATATTAGAAAAACTTCTCGCAGGTGGAGAGGCTACTAGAGTCCTCCACTAACTTCACACGTTTCATATCCCTAGAGGCTAGATGGTGCCCTAGAGAGAACTAGGAGAGAGAGACTACTAATTGATATCTGAGAGAAAATTCAACTGATATCTTTTCTATTGTAGGCTATAGGAATATATAGATGAGAAGAGTAGAGATATAAGACTTACTTATCTCTATCACTTAGGTAGTTTAAGTCCCTGTAGGACTCATCACCTTAAGTGGTTGAATCCACTTAATATTTATCATCTAAAGTTGTAGAGTCCACTTAAGACTTGTCACATATTCAAAATACATGATAAATACAACCAAGTATTATCCCATGCGGATGCACCCATAGGTCCCATGCAACATCTCCCACTCATACACAGTGGGTATATATATTGAATCTCTCGTTCAATGAATTCCTCAATCCTATTCTCCTCTGCATACGGGAAACTGAAACGTGCGACCAAGCAAGAAAAGTAATAAAATGAAGTGTCATATTAAGCCACCATCTAACTAACATAACACTCAACATCTCGTCTATACCCCAAATCATCTAACTACACCAAGTTTTGCACCTCTGATCCCTCACGTAGTATAACAGCGCCATGCAAGACCTTTTAATGCATTTGTGCTCAAAGATTCGATACAATCGCCCGGGCTAAGAGCCACAAATCATTAGTGTAATATCAAATGATCTTTCTTTAGACACTCATGTCAATCTATCTAATCTTGACTGCTTTCCTAGACATGCTCCGCTAGACCGTATATCTCGTGATCCTTGGATGACATGCTAAAGTGGCAACATCAAGCTTCAACTTCATGACATAGTTCTAAGTCCCAGAGGGTATATATGTAGAAGGACTACATAGTCCAAGGGCTCACACAGTGACGAAGTGGGGATCTATTCTGTCACACCCTTTCACGGTCGACTTAAAGCACATACAAAATGATTTGCATGCTATGGTGGAGCTCCCACTTAGGTTATGTCACACTCGTACACCATATAGATCTTGGTCCAAACGCTACTCAAGCGCCTAACCTGAGTTTCTGAGACAAGTTCTACTAAAGTTCCTTCTTAAGAATCTCACATCCGGCTTTATACAGGTTGCATGGAGGTGTGAAGACACTCCATGTTCGACTTGTTCAGTCTCATCTTAGCCCTCGCTAAGGCGACAAATAATTATTTAGTATAAATTCTAGCTCACTCTCCAAAAGCTAAGGAGATCACACATTGTGATCATTTTGAGTCTCATCCCGCGCGCTACCTAAGCACCGGGGCGATCTCCCGTGTGAGAGGGACGATCAAAAGCCTGGTGACAAATTTTTAATTACAAGATATGTACACTAATTAAATAATATTCCAATTTTCATATGAATAATTGAAGACAAATTTCATTATTGCATAAAATTCCAAAAAGTGTCTATCAAACTTAAGCATATCAAATCCTACGTAAGCCCAAACCCCTAACATGTCTGTGAAATATGTCTCTAGTAATGGGTTTGGTTAAAGGATCAGCAACCATGTCGCTCGTAGAGACATGCTTTAGGACCACCTGTCCTTGCGCAATGATATCACGAATGAAGTGATGACGGGTGTCAATGTGCTTTGTTCGACCATGGTACTTGGGATCTCTTGCATAAGCTATTGCTGATGTGCTATCACAATGAAGCACCACAGCCTCACCCAGATGTCCTGTTACACTCAAGCTTTCTAAGAGTCTCCTCAACCATATCGCTTCTTGAATAGCAGCAGTGCATGCCACGTATTCTGATTCCATTGTAGATAAAGAAACACACTGTTGTTTCTTGCTGCACCATGTAATGGCTCCTCCTCCAAGTATGAAAGCATAGCTAGAAACAGACTTACGTTCATCTCTATCAGCAAACCCATCTGCATCACTATAGCCGACCAATCTAAAAGTGCCACCTTGGTAGCATAATGCGAAGCCTGCAGTCCCTCGCAAGTATCGCAATATCCTCTTAACTGCACTCCAATGGGCAGTACCAGGATTACTTTGATATCGGCTGACCATCCCAACTGCGAAACATATATCGGGTCGAGTACACATCATAGCATACATCAAACTTACAACGGCACTTGCATATGGAACATTTGCCATTTGCCTCTTCTCTTCTTCAGTTTTAGGACTTTGGTCAGTGCTAAGAATTTGACCCTTCTCGATTGGAGTATCTATGGGTTTGGAATAGTGCATACGAAAACGTTCCAAAATTCTCTTTATGTAAGTCTCTTGAGACATACTAAGTAGTCTCTTGGAACGATTTCTTGAGATCTTAACTCCAAGCACATAATCTGCTTGACCCAAGTCCTTCATCTCAAATGTAGAGGACAACCACTCTTGAGTGGCTTTGATTAACTCCAAATCATTTCCCGCCAACAAAATATCGTCCACGTATAGTGAGAGAATGAGAACTTATTCTCAACTCTCTTCGATCATCGTGAAGCCCACAGTAATAATAGCTCAATGAAACCGAATGTACCATTGTCTAGATGATTGTTTTAGGCCATAAATAACATTTTAAGCAGCACACTTTGCGCTTTTGTCCCTCGACCTTAAAACCCACTGGTTGATCCATATAGATCTCTTCATCTAGTTCTCTATTGAGAAATGCTGTCTTCACATCCATTTGGAACAATTCCAAATCTAAATGTGCGACGATAGCGAGAATGAGGCGAATGGAAGCAAATCTCACCACAGGGGAGAACGTTTCCTCATAATCTATACCCTCACGTTGGGTATAGCCTTTCGCCACGAGCTTGGCCTTATACTTGTCAATTGATCCGTTAGCCTTGCGCTTAATCTTTAGAACCCATTTGTTGCCAATGGTCCTGCGCCCAGGCGGAAGATCAACTAACTCCCAAACTTTATTCTTAGCCATTGAATTCATCTCTTCATGCATAGCAACTATCCATTTATATGAAGCAGGTGACTCGATAGCTTCTTCAAAAGAAGCTGGCTCATCAACATCCACCGAAACAGTCATGCAGGACTCTCCTTCAATGTCGAAGCGGCAACGAGGAACTATTCCACGTTGGCTTCTTCGAGTCTGTGGATCTTGAGAGTCTGCTAGTGGTACACTCCCACTCAATGGTACACTCCCACTAGGTGAAGGATCACTCCCACTATCTCTAGCAACTATAGGATGAGGTTGCATATCCTCATCTTGCCTATGTGATGGAGATAAATCTCCATGTGTTTCCTCTAACTCATTGAGCTCAAGATCCTTCTTAACCTCACCAATGCTTGGAAAATCCTGCTCTAGGAAATCCACATTGCGCGACTTAATTTCAGTCATTCCCCCATCTGGGTGTTCACCACACAGAACGTATCCCTTGGAGTGCTCAGAATATCTAATAAAAACACATTTATTAGCCCTAGGGCCCAATTTTCCATGTTCATGGGAAGTATTGTGAACATACCCAGCAGTTCCCCAAGGACGTAAGCCCTCTAAATTGCTTTTCGCCATTCCATAACTCATATGGTGTGGAAGAAACTGATTTGGGAGGTACTCGATTAAGGACATAGGCAGCAGTCAAAAAAGCATCTCCCCAGAAACTTATCGGGAGATTGGCTTGCGCCATCATCGACCTAACCATATCAATAAGTGTTCGATTCCTTCTCTCCGCAACTCCATTTTGTTACGAAGTACCAGGAATCGATAATTGTCTGCGTATCCCTTTTTCCTCACAAAATACTTTCAACTGATTAGATAAGTATTCTCGACCCCTATCGGTTCGAAAAACTTTCAAGTTTCTCTCTTTTTGATTCTCAACCTCTGCCACAAAGTGTTTAAAACAATTCAAAGCTTCAGAGCGGTGAGACAACAGAAATACTGAGCCAAAGCGTGAGAAATCATCTATGAATGTTATAAAGTAGGATGCGCCATGACGTGCCTTGACATTCATTGGTCCACATATGTCAAAATGGACTAGCTCTAACGGATGAGTAGCCCTAGAAGCCTTACCAAAAGGCTTCCTGCATGCTTTACCAGCCAAACAAGGCTCACAGGTAGGCAGGCTTACTTTGGCGAAAGGGCCCAATAGCCCTTCTCTAGCCAGTCTAGCCAATCTTTCTTGGCCTATGTGGCCAAGTCTCGCATGTCATTTTATTGAATCAAACACAATATCAGAAGAAGAAGATGCAACATAAATAGCAGAATTATTATTAAAATCTGAATCCAAATCCAGCATAAAGAAATCATTCTGCAAATACCCATGACCATAAAAGGTTTCACCAAGATAAATAGACAAACCATTATCCTTAAACTGAAAAGAAAATCCTAACTGCAATAATGTTAAAACTGAAACTAGATTACATCGGATAGAGGGTGCATGAAGCAAATCATGAAGAAGTAAAGAACGCCCAGAACGCATCTTTAGTTGATAGGTTCCAACACCCAAAACCTCTTCTTGCGCTCCATTGCCCATTATTATGTAGTGTCTACCGAGTGGCATCCGATGACAATCTATAAACCTAGCTCGATCTCTAGCTACATGTTTTGTTGCTCTCGTATCTACAATCCAACCAAGGAAAGAATGAGTCATAAACATATGTGAACAAACAAAAACTTTTAGAGAGCTAGTTTTAGGGTTTACCTTCTTTGGCTCAGAACACTCCAGAGCAAAGTGACCCTTCTGTCCACAGTTATCGCATTTCAGATTGGACTTATCCTTTTTAGCACGCTTGCCTTTTTGACGCTTGGTTAACCTGCCTTCTTTTGGCCCCATCTTTTTAACCTTTCCTTGTCTTGCTCCCTTTTGCTGTCCTTTGCGCTGGGACCTATGTCCATTGCGATGTCCAGCTCTAGCGACAAGTGCAGCACTACGGTTCGCATCAACGCGCTCCGCCTCTAGCTCAAGGTGCCGAGAGATCTCATCAAAATTCTTTATCCCTTCATTGTGTGTTAGCACAATTTTTTATGTCTTTCCACAAAGGATCAGAAGGGATCTGATGACAACTAAAATCTGTTGCTCATTAGTGAGATCATTACTAGCTGATCGCATTTCACGAATCATGGCTGACATCACCTTAAGGTGCTCAGCCATGGTATGCTTTGGGTCCATCACGTATTGATTGAACCTCAATGTTAAGGCACGAAGCCTTGTTGCTGATGGGCCACCATATTTTAGGCGCAATTGATCCCACATTGCTTTAGCAGTTTGGAAATTCTCAAATTCCCCAAGAAGGTCATTGTGCATGCAACTCAGCAAGGTAAAGCACATACTTTTGTCCTTCTTACGCCAAACGTCATAGGCCTGCTCATCACGACGATGTTGTGCAGTGGTCCCCTCCTTAGGCGGGGTCATGACATTGGTCAAGTGATCAAGCGATTCTTGCTCGTTGAGAAGGTACTGAATCTTCCTATGCCAGATTTCATAGTTGGTTCCATTAAGTTTCTCTCCCTTATTAAGATCAGCAATAATATTCTTGGATGCCATTTGACTACATTCATTGCACAATGAATTAATTAGGCACATATCATAATATTTTATTTGCAAATTTTTAGATTATAAAATTCTTTCCCACATTATAAAATCGAAAATTTTGCATTTTAGATGCTAATAATCATCTCCCATAATGTGAGATAGAATTAAATATCTAGTTAATTTGAAAATAAAATAGGGGAACAACTCCCATTTTCCACATTATCTAAGCATGTGACAATATGCAATAATAATAATAATGCACTAAAACAATTATTGCATAATTTATTTGAACGAATCAAAATAACAGGCTAGCAATAAATCATTGAACTAATCAATTACTAAACAAAATGGCTCTAACATGTTGAACTTATCAATGATAAAGATGATAGCCATAGAATTTTATGTAACATATGCTAGCAGAAGAAGAAAAGAAAAGAAAAACAGAACAACTCTTCCATTTTTTTTTTTAATGGAACATATTGATCATCAATAAAAGAACAGGAAAAAGTCCAGACAACAGGGATACTCCGAAAACAGATTTCGGTTCCACATAGCTTTTACATACGCAACCCATAAGTCCAGTTAACAACAAACCTAACACTGTTAAGGAGTAAAACCAACCAATTAAAATTGATATGTCAAAAAAAAAAGGTCTGTACACAACCAGAGGGACTAACCCAAACTTTTCCATGCAAAAGAGACCTATGTATGACGTGTTTTTCAATAACACAATCTCTAGAAGTCCTTTTAGGAGATAAATATGATACATGGAAAAACAGGATGATTAAGTGTGGAATAGCCATAAAATATAGTGGTGTCATGCACGTGCCCACAAAAAGCTATGCCATGCCGTTTCGACTTCCATTGGATTCAAGCCACCACACAATTTTGATCTCAATCAAACACATGTAAAACTGATGCAAACCTTCACAAGTCATCGTTTACTCTATTAAAAACAAATCATCTGTTCTCTGTTCGGTTTGAAAGCTTAAAAAAAAAAAAAACTGCATACTTTCAATCTACGTAATTCTTGTTCACGAAAAACAAAAATATTGGTCAATAAAAATGTAACGCCCCCAATTTTTGGGTACGTTAAATGAGGCATTTATTATATAATAAAGAGAGTCTGGCTCATTATTACATCATAAATACATCATAAGGAAAGGGTACATTTATTCAACAAGAAAGGAACTAGGGTTCCTAACACTACTCTGCTTGCTCTTCCATCCTAGCAAGCTCCTCTGCTCCAAAAGCTTCCACGGTGTACATCTTATCCTGTTCATCTAAGGAGTCTGACACATTATACCAGCGTCGCCACCGATATAATATGTCAGGGTCACCAAAAGGTAACACCGTGAGCTACAACGCTCAATAGAACAAACTCATACCCGCTAACCCATAACTTACAAACAACAGGTTATACAATCATCGATTTCCACATGATACATGTATATACAGCTAACAATGACACATCCACATTCGTTAATCATCTATCGTTGGTGTCCAAGATTTTCGTGTTTCTCCTACGCGACTCATCGTAGACCGTGTCAACATTTCAACCTTTCAAAATCATTTGTATTGGCTCCGTACCGCGGATAACCAAGCTACACACCCAACCTTTCAAAATCATTTGCATTGGCTCCGTACCGCGGATAACCAAGCTACACACCCAACCTCGGTTCCGCCGTTCCGGTCTCCCGAGTATCCTCACAATGGTTCCGTCGCACCGGGTTCCCATTGGCACACAATTGCATTGGCTCCGTAACGCGGATAACCAAGCCACACACCCAACCTCGGTTCCGCCGTTCCGGTCTCCCGAGTATCCTCACAATGGTTCCGCCGTCCCGGGTTCCCATTGGCACACATTCACACACACACATCTCACATAATGCCATCAAAATCGGTCATTATGTAGTTTCAAAAATATTTCCTCATTCGAAACACATTTTTCTTGTTAACCACACCCTAGGTGTCATGTTTCTATTTTCTCGATTTTCGTGTCTCGTTCTCATGCATAGACTCCGCGGTAGGACCTTTCACATACGCAACCATAAATCATTCATTGTAATCTAACAAGATCATCCAATTCTATATTGCTAAGCATGCTCGAAAAGATCAAAATATGAATACTTCAATTCAAGCGTTAAAATCTTATCTTTCGAAAATCGTTATATCTTACTTTTTGAGAAATTCAATACAACATATGTTTATTCAAGACAAAGTCATTTATCCAACATGTTCATACCTCCATTAGTGAGATAAACTTATTAGTTTATTGACAATCATGCATTTTAAACGATAAGCTTATTTACTTGAAACCAAACAATAGATAATCTTATCTACGATATTGATACTTTGAATCAAGAACATGCTACTTTCTAACGTAGATTCTATACTATACGTAGAGTTATTGGACTAGGGTTCTACGTATACTTAGGGAAGTGAGCAGAGAAAATCTACATGATCGTAATGTCATTTCAAGATTTTGTAAAACGAGCTTGCTATTTATTCCTAATACTTTAACTTGCCTTATCATAAGCAAAATAACTAAAGTTATACTAGGGAAAATGAGTAGAGATTTATCTACATGATCGTAATGTCATTTCAAGATTTTGTAAAACGAGCTTGCTAATTATTCCTAATACTTTAACTTGCCTTATCATAAACAAAAATAACTAAAGTTATACTAGGGAAAATGAGTAGAGATTAATCTACATGATCGTAATGTCATTTCAAGATTTTGTAAAACGAGCTTGCTATTTATTCCTAATACTTTAACTTGCCTTATCATAAGCGAAATAACTAAAGTTATACTAGGGAAAATGAGTAGAGATTAATCTACCTTGATCCGAAACTTAGTCGGGGCCGAATAAGCTAGTTGGAAGATTTTCTACGGGCGGTGAACTTGCAAATCTGGACCAAACTTTGGATGGCAGTAACTCGGTCAATATTTGGCCGAATACGATCGTTCTTGGGTCGAAGTTGAAGCTCTCGAAGTGCTCTACGACTTTCGTGAAGGAAGTTGATCCTAGAAACTATTTTAGGTAGGAGAAAAATGGTGATAAAGGCAGAGACAGTATGCTGTCAGGAAATGGAAATCCGAGATTTTTACTGAACTTCGGATGCCAATATCTTTGGCATTTCTTCACCGATTTGGATGGTTCTTGGGTCTAACTTGAAGGTTTCGAAGTGCTCTACAACTTTCTCGAAGGGAGTTGGTTCTAAAAACTACTTTAAGCAGGAGAAAAAGGAAGATTTGTGGAGGGCAGTAAGCTGACTGGAACTGGAAATGGTGTTTGGAGAGGAATGTAAGCAAGGAAGTGAAGGGGTGAGTTGAGCTTGGAGTGAGCTTGCTATTTATTGCCAACACTTGAGCTTCTCCTTCCTCCTCTATGGCCGGCCCCCCCTTCTCTCCTTCCTCCCATGGATTTGCTCCATTGTCATGTCCAATCAAGCTTGAAAGCATGCCAAGTCTTCCATGACTTGTCACTTCCATTTGTAGGCCAAATCTTAGGTCATCATGAAGGGTTTTGGACTTGTCAAGTCTATGGGGAGGTTGCTTGCAAGAAGGAATATAATCATGGCCTAGCTTTATACTTTGGAAGACTAGAATGGGTTGGCATGTAGTCAAAAAAATAGGCTTAAGGCTATAAATGTTGCTTGTGTAAATAATCAAAACTCATGCACACACTCCACCCCACTCTCTCCATCCGGCCTCTCTCTCTCTCTCTCTCTCTCTCTCTCTCTCTCTCTCTCTTGTATCTATATACATCCAAGAAAATCTAGAAAAGTAAGTCTAGGATTTTAAGACTAGAACATAGGTGTGCATGCATGCATGGCTAGTCTTGCTTCTTTTGGAAGCAAAATGATGGGATTCTTTGTATGACTTGTCTTGTCATGCATATTGGCAAGTCAAAGGTCTATTAACCAAGGGATAAAAATTTCCCTAACAATTATGGACCAAGGGGTAAAGAAATATTGGTAATAATTTGATATGACTAGTCATGAGAATCTATTGTCCAAGAGATAATATTTTCCCTAACATTTATGGACCAAAGGTTAAAGTTTTCCCTTGCCTTTATTATCCAATAGGTAGGGTAAGTAATGATGCTAGGTAAAGTGAAATGACTAAACATAGGAATAAAATGATTACTCCTATAGTCTAATGGTTCAATAGGGTTCGGAGGGTTTCATAAGGCTCAAAGACGGTCAAAAAGGCCCATCTAGGGTTAGGAAATTGTAACTAGGTGAATTGGTGGTCTGGTTCCACCAACTAATCGGTTGGATGCTAATTCTACTTGCCAAGTAGGATTTCTAGCCAAGAAATATAATTTAAAGATTTTATTTAACTCACTAGAAAAAAAATACAAGAGCTTCTACAAGCATACTTGTCTTTAGAAAATGACTAGATTGCTCGGCGTGAAAATATATAATTTTATAAATCTCAAATCTAATTATGACGGATTATTAAAATTACAAAGAAATTTTTAGTAGCAAATCCAAGGAATTAAAATAAAATTTAAATATTTAACGAAATTTTTATTTACCAAAAATCAGGGTCGTTACAAACTATCCCCCTTAAAAATAATTTCGTCCTCGAAATTGGTGCATGACTACGGATCAGATTTCGTCGCTTACTGGTCTTGAAATCATCGTCTATCCCCCTTAAAATAAGAGTAGGTCACCTTCAATTACTAGCGTGATGTTGAAATGATCATCTTCGCCACATGAAGATATCTCCATCGCGTAACCTTCGTGGATTTTGTGGACGGCTATTCCTCCTCCTGAAGTGATAACAGGTTCAACAGCGATCCTATGGGTTCAGTTTCTAGGTATGCAGTGATAAACAGTTTAGGAAAAACCTTCTCATTCCAAGGGTAGATTCTCGATTGAAAGAGGATAGAATACGCTACATGGGTATAGGTACCCTTGCAGTGTTGATCAGGCTCGAAAATTAGGATTTCAACTTATGACTGAACGGAGAGGGGTGATGTCAAGGAATGAAAGAAATACCCCTGCAAAATCAGGAAGGACCCTATAGGTATTTTTTAAGCCAATCAGCGATCTAATCAAGATTCGAATACTCTGGCAACCCACAAATGCTTTGGCATCACACGGCTACTGTCTAAGGCTCCGGCAGGTCCTAGAAGTATCTCGAAGTAAGACGACAGCGTTTCAAGCATCTCTCACAATCTTCTGCATGTTTTGTTAATCAAATTAAGCCTCATCACTTGCTTAACAAGACGGGGTTGAAGTTGCTTCAGTCGTTGAACAATTTGCCTCGTAGTACGCCTTTGATGAAGTTTCCATCGTAGATACCAACGCCAAATGCAAAACTTCTACCAATCATCATGCGGACTCGTATCCCACAAGCATTTTCTTATCACGTCCCTATCAAATCAGCATGCTCCCCACCTAACGATATTAAACCCATTTCTAAACTAGGAAACAACGGATCGCTTGGGCAGAATCCCTCCATTATCGTACAGCGTAAGTACTCCATCCTTATTCAGGGGGAAATCGAACATCTGCAAGCAAGTCCTACTATATTCTACAAACTCGGATATTATTAGCAAAGGCATTGAAAGAACCTATGCAGTCACGGGAAAATAAACCTGGGCGGCATCGACTTCTGGCAGTAATTTCAGAGGTACGGCTATCTTGAAAACAAAATTTCAAAAATCCAAGATAATCCTAGATGTCGGGACGGGAATGACTGAGTTAAGCTGCCCTCAAGTAGCGCAAGCTTTTGATAAGGAATTGATGATACCTGGTTAGTTCAAGGAAGGGTACCCATCTCCTAAGGAGATTAGTTTTAAACAGATTTGAATGATCGTACCATAAGAATGAAACAAGCAGTTTTTCCGAAATGATTTGAATATCATCAAGAGATGATATGAATTTATTGATTACGGACGAAATGGAATAGTTATCAATGATTGAATGGACCAATCATCAAATCTTAGTTATTGCAAAATGACATTGCCGATCATTATCGAAAGTGTCAATAAAAGTTGTATCAGAAGAAAATGGTTGCTATGATTCTCGAGGTTCAAAACTCAAGAGTTACGAAAAATTCGAGGGATAGTGAAAGGTTCTAAATGATAATAGTTAGGATTAGTAACACCATAGGGTGCATCGCTTGGCCAATTAGGTTGGGTCACAAAAGATACCCAAGATTACGCCACTCTTATCAATAAGTGTCGTAAGGAGTAAAAATGAATGATTTCATTACTTGAAACAATGAGGGTTTCCTTCACAAGGATGTTGATTTCAAATAGAGATTTGAGAGAAGCAATGTAGTTAGGAAATAGTACGGATATAACTAGTCGATTGGTATATACTTCCTACTAGGATTTAGCTGGCGGACGTAATTGTCATTCCCTTTGAGCATTCCTAATCTGAACGAACTCTTCGACCTTAGTGTTCCCGGTTTGCGTCCGGTATAGGTGGTTAGCGTCCGCAGCCCTCGAACAGTTTTTCGCCTTCCTTTGTCGGTTTACGATTCTAAAGAATCTCATGGTGTTAGTGGTTAGAATGGAAGATTTGGGAATAATGGTTAATCTTGTTGGCTTCAGACGTTGCGTTGGGATGCTCTTTTAACTTCTGCATCAATGTCGCCCTTGTTGCTTGCGGTGGTGGCTTTACCGTTGGTGCTGGCATCTTGACTTGCTCTCGTGGTCCTCCATTTTTTTTAGTGTTAGAAGGGAGTTATTCACAATCTAGTTTCCTAACGGCGCGTAACTCGAAATCGCAAGGTTCTTACTCCTAATGAAAGGGCTATGAGGTGAGAAAAGACCATCGAGATTTTGAAACGTGAACAAATTTTCAAAGCAGCAATAGAATAGGATGCAATTGAATTCGGCTATGGTTCCGGCCGCTTAGGCCTAGGGTTGGTTAGTGCTAAGAATGGCTACAATAGCTTAGTTAGACCTATTTTGCGTTTAGAGGGTCCTCCGTTATCGTATCCAAATCCGTGGCGCGTATTCACTCTCTATGAGGGAAAATTGAAAGGGGTTTTTACTAAAATAAATTTTCTTTTTGCAAATGGTCTATCTTTCAAAAGTCAAAAGTAGCTTAATAACATAGTATCCAACGGTACTCTTTTAAAAGTAAAGCAGGTTTTTCATAGGTAAAAACATCATACAACATAAGCATAGAATTACAAACATAAACATAGAGTTCTACTATAAAACAAATAGATTAGAACAAGATTCCTAATACAAGTTGAACACGATCTTAATCCTTAACATCCTACATCCCGAAGGATTACAATCGGCCTAATATATGTCTAAATGGCGTCGTTGGGTTCGGGTCTCGCCCATCCTCGAGATTCTCTACCATCTTTCGTTGTAAGCTTGGCGCAACTGACGTTCGTACTCCTTTATGACTGCGGCGAGTGCGACGGCCACGACGAGAGTCCCGTACCAGAAGGTGTTGAGACGGTTATTCACGGCGAACCACCGTGGCATGCCTATTGTGACTACCGCACAAAATATAATGAGGGCGAAGAGTTGCAACCATAAGGTTTGGATTGTTATGGTTATTTCGGCTCGCTCGATTTCTTGGAATATGGCGTCTTCCGGAAATCCTCGTCGTCGGGTTGCCATGGCTCGGCTCGGTTCGGTTCGGCTTGATAGGATATGATGGAGATTTGGAGGAGTTATGATGGTGAGGAAGATGATGAGATGGAAGTGGTGGTGGGGTATATATAGGGGACGGAAAAGGGGTGTTGTGGAGGGAAAGATTGAAAATTTAAATTTGAAGTTTGAAATTTGAATTTTGGCGGTTGAAATTTTTTTTTTGAAATTGGACGGTTAGGGGGGTGCGGTTTGCCGCGCCTAATGGGGTGGCACTCGGTGCTAGGTTCCGCTCTCGTCGTTTAAAAGGCGTGGAAAATATTTATCCAATGACGAGCCGCAAGGTTTACTAACACCAAAAATGTTTTTGAGTTTCTAAGTCCCACATTCGATTCTTGATTTAAGTCATCATCCAATTGTTCGGGAATTCCCAGCTCGGCTGTACTGCCAATTCCGTGCCTTGCTTCAATCCGAAGATTGTTTTGACAGAATTCCACTCAATTTGGGACGGTAGACTTAAACTCAATTCACGTTTGTGCAACGGTCAAACTATCTTATGGATCTACCCATTCTACCCATGGCCGAGGTTTTGAACCTAAAGCTTTGATACCAAGTTGTAACGCCCCCAATTTTTGGGTACGTTAAATGAGGCATTTATTATATAATAAAGAGAGTCTGGCTCATTATTACATCATAAATACATCATAAGGAAATGGTACATTTATTCAACAAGAAAGGAACTAGGGTTCCTAACACTACTCTGCTTGCTCTTCCATCCTAGCAAGCTCCTCTGCTCCAAAAGCTTCCACGGTGTATATCTTATCCTGTTCATCTAAGGAGTCTGACACATTATACCAGCGTCGCCACCGATATAATATGTCAGGGTCACCAAAAGGTAACACCGTGAGCTACAACGCTCAATAGAACAAACTCATACCCGCTAACCCATAACTTACAAACAACAGGTTATACAATCATCGATTTCCACATGATACATGTATATACAGCTAACAATGACACATCCACATTCGTTAATCATCTATCGTTGGTGTCCAAGATTTTCGTGTTTCTCCTACGCGACTCATCGTAGACCGTGTCAACATTTCAACCTTTCAAAATCATTTGTATTGGCTCCGTACCGCGGATAACCAAGCTACACACCCAACCTTTCAAAATCATTTGCATTGGCTCCGTACCGCGGATAACCAAGCTACACACCCAACCTCGGTTCCGCCGTTCCGGTCTCCCGAGTATCCTCACAATGGTTCCGTCGCACCGGGTTCCCATTGGCACACAATTGCATTGGCTCCGTAACGCGGATAACCAAGCCACACACCCAACCTCGGTTCCGCCGTTCCGGTCTCCCGAGTATCCTCACAATGGTTCCGCCGTCCCGGGTTCCCATTGGCACACATTCACACACACACATCTCACATAATGCCATCAAAATCGGTCATTATGTAGTTTCAAAAATATTTCCTCATTCGAAACACATTTTTCTTGTTAACCACACCCTAGGTGTCATGTTTCTATTTTCTCGATTTTCGTGTCTCGTTCTCATGCATAGACTCCGCGGTAGGACCTTTCACATACGCAACCATAAATCATTCATTGTAATCTAACAAGATCATCCAATTCTATATTGCTAAGCATGCTCGAAAAGATCAAAATATGAATACTTCAATTCAAGCGTTAAAATCTTATCTTTCGAAAATCGTTATATCTTACTTTTTGAGAAATTCAATACAACATATGTTTATTCAAGACAAAGTCATTTATCCAACATGTTCATACCTCCATTAGTGAGATAAACTTATTGACAATCATGCATTTTAAACGATAAGCTTATTTACTTGAAACCAAACAATAGATAATCTTATCTACGATATTGATACTTTGAATCAAGAACATGCTACTTTCTAACGTAGATTCTATACTATACGTAGAGTTATTGGACTAGGGTTCTACGTATACTTAGGGAAGTGAGCAGAGAAAATCTACATGATCGTAATGTCATTTCAAGATTTTGTAAAACGAGCTTGCTATTTATTCCTAATACTTTAACTTGCCTTATCATAAGCAAAATAACTAAAGTTATACTAGGGAAAATGAGTAGAGATTTATCTACATGATCGTAATGTCATTTCAAGATTTTGTAAAACGAGCTTGCTAATTATTCCTAATACTTTAACTTGCCTTATCATAAACAAAAATAACTAAAGTTATACTAGGGAAAATGAGTAGAGATTAATCTACATGATCGTAATGTCATTTCAAGATTTTGTAAAACGAGCTTGCTATTTATTCCTAATACTTTAACTTGCCTTATCATAAGCGAAATAACTAAAGTTATACTAGGGAAAATGAGTAGAGATTAATCTACCTTGATCCGAAACTTAGTCGGGGCCGAATAAGCTAGTTGGAAGATTTTCTACGGGCGGTGAACTTGCAAATCTGGACCAAACTTTGGATGGCAGTAACTCGGTCAATATTTGGCCGAATACGATCGTTCTTGGGTCGAAGTTGAAGCTCTCGAAGTGCTCTACGACTTTCGTGAAGGAAGTTGATCCTAGAAACTATTTTAGGTAGGAGAAAAATGGTGATAAAGGCAGAGACAGTATGCTGTCAGGAAATGGAAATCCGAGATTTTTACTGAACTTCGGATGCCAATATCTTTGGCATTTCTTCACCGATTTGGATGGTTCTTGGGTCTAACTTGAAGGTTTCGAAGTGCTCTACAACTTTCTCGAAGGGAGTTGGTTCTAAAAACTAATTTAAGCAGGAGAAAAAGGAAGATTTGTGGAGGGCAGTAAGCTGACTGGAACTGGAAATGGTGTTTGGAGAGGAATGTAAGCAAGGAAGTGAAGGGGTGAGTTGAGCTTGGAGTGAGCTTGCTATTTATTGCCAACACTTGAGCTTCTCCTTCCTCCTCTATGGCCGGCCCCCCCTTCTCTCCTTCCTCCCATGGATTTGCTCCATTGTCATGTCCAATCAAGCTTGAAAGCATGCCAAGTCTTCCATGACTTGTCACTTCCATTTGTAGGCCAAATCTTAGGTCATCATGAAGGGTTTTGGACTTGTCAAGTCTATGGGGAGGTTGCTTGCAAGAAGGAATATAATCATGGCCTAGCTTTATACTTTGGAAGACTAGAATGGGTTGGCATGTAGTCAAAAAAATAGGCTTAAGGCTATAAATGTTGCTTGTGTAAATAATCAAAACTCATGCACACACTCCACCCCACTCTCTCCATCCGGCCTCTCTCTCTCTCTCTCTCTCTCTCTCTCTCTCTCTCTCTCTCTTGTATCTATATACATCCAAGAAAATCTAGAAAAGTAAGTCTAGGATTTTAAGACTAGAACATAGGTGTGCATGCATGCATGGCTAGTCTTGCTTCTTTTGGAAGCAAAATGATGGGATTCTTTGTATGACTTGTCTTGTCATGCATATTGGCAAGTCAAAGGTCTATTAACCAAGGGATAAAAATTTCCCTAACAATTATGGACCAAGGGGTAAAGAAATATTGGTAATAATTTGATATGACTAGTCATGAGAATCTATTGTCCAAGAGATAATATTTTCCCTAACATTTATGGACCAAAGGTTAAAGTTTTCCCTTGCCTTTATTATCCAATAGGTAGGGTAAGTAATGATGCTAGGTAAAGTGAAATGACTAAACATAGGAATAAAATGATTACTCCTATAGTCTAATGGTTCAATAGGGTTCGGAGGGTTTCATAAGGCTCAAAGACGGTCAAAAAGGCCCATCTAGGGTTAGGAAATTGTAACTAGGTGAATTGGTGGTCTGGTTCCACCAACTAATCGGTTGGATGCTAATTCTACTTGCCAAGTAGGATTTCTAGCCAAGAAATATAATTTAAAGATTTTATTTAACTCACTAGAAAAAAAATACAAGTGCTTCTACAAGCATACTTGTCTTTAGAAAATGACTAGATTGCTCGGCGTGAAAATATATAATTTTATAAATCTCAAATCTAATTATGACGGATTATTAAAATTACAAAGAAATTTTTAGTAGCAAATCCAAGGAATTAAAATAAAATTTAAATATTTAACGAAATTTTTATTTACCAAAAATCAGGGTCGTTACAAACTATCCCCCTTAAAAATAATTTCGTCCTCGAAATTGGTGCATGACTACGGATCAGATTTCGTCGCTTACTGGTCTTGAAATCATCGTCTATCCCCCTTAAAATAAGAGTAGGTCACCTTCAATTACTAGCGTGATGTTGAAATGATCATCTTCGCCACAAGAAGATATCTCCATCGCGTAACCTTCGTGGATTTTGTGGACGGCTATTCCTCCTCCTGAAGTGATAACAGGTTCAACAGCGATCCTATGGGTTCAGTTTCTAGGTATGCAGTGATAAACAGTTTAGGAAAAACCTTCTCATTCCAAGGGTAGATTCTCGATTGAAAGAGGATAGAATACGCTACATGGGTATAGGTACCCTTGCAGTGTTGATCAGGCTCGAAAATTAGGATTTCAACTTATGACTGAACGGAGAGGGGTGATGTCAAGGAATGAAAGAAATACCCCTGCAAAATCAGGAAGGACCCTATAGGTATTTTTTAAGCCAATCAGCGATCTAATCAAGATTCGAATACTCTGGCAACCCACAAATGCTTTGGCATCACACGGCTACTGTCTAAGGCTCCGGCAGGTCCTAGAAGTATCTCGAAGTAAGACGACAGCGTTTCAAGCATCTCTCACAATCTTCTGCATGTTTTGTTAATCAAATTAAGCCTCATCACTTGCTTAACAAGATGGGGTTGAAGTTGCTTCAGTCGTTGAACAATTTGCCTCGTAGTACGCCTTTGATGAAGTTTCCATCGTAGATACCAACGCCAAATGCAAAACTTCTACCAATCATCATGCGGACTCGTATCCCACAAGCATTTTCTTATCACGTCCCTATCAAATCAGCATGCTCCCCACCTAACGATATTAAACCCATTTCTAAACTAGGAAACAACGGATCGCTTGGGCAGAATCCCTCCATTATCGTACAGCATAAGTACTCCATCCTTATTCAGGGGGAAATCGAACATCTGCAAGCAAGTCCTACTATATTCTACAAACTCGGATATTATTAGCAAAGGCATTGAAAGAACCTATGCAGTCACGGGAAAATAAACCTGGGCGGCATCGACTTCTGGCAGTAATTTCAGAGGTACGGCTATCTTGAAAACAAAATTTCAAAAATCCAAGATAATCCTAGATGTCGGGACGGGAATGACTGAGTTAAGCTGCCCTCAAGTAGCGCAAGCTTTTGATAAGGAATTGATGATACCTGGTTAGTTCAAGGAAGGGTACCCATCTCCTAAGGAGATTAGTTTTAAACAGATTTGAATGATCGTACCATAAGAATGAAACAAGCAGTTTTTCCGAAATGATTTGAATATCATCAAGAGATGATATGAATTTATTGATTACGGACGAAATGGAATAGTTATCAATGATTGAATGGACCAATCATCAAATCTTAGTTATTGCAAAATGACATTGCCGATCATTATCGTAAGTGTCAATAAAAGTTGTATCAGAAGAAAATGGTTGCTATGATTCTCGAGGTTCAAAACTCAAGAGTTACGAAAAATTCGAGGGATAGTGAAAGGTTCTAAATGATAATAGTTAGGATTAGTAACACCATAGGGTGCATCGCTTGGCCAATTAGGTCGGGTCACAAAAGATACCCAAGATTACGCCACTCTTATCAATAAGTGTCGTAAGGAGTAAAAATGAATGATTTCATTACTTGAAACAATGAGGGTTTCCTTCACAAGGATGTTGATTTCAAATAGAGATTTGAGAGAAGCAATGTAGTTAGGAAATAGTACGGATATAACTAGTCGATTGGTATATACTTCCTACTAGGATTTAGCTGGCGGACGTAATTGTCATTCCCTTTGAGCATTCCTAATCTGAACGAACTCTTCGACCTTAGTGTTCCCGGTTTGCGTCCGGTATAGGTGGTTAGCGTCCGCAGCCCTCGAACAGTTTTTCGCCTTCCTTTGTCGGTTTACGATTCTAAAGAATCTCATGGTGTTAGTGGTTAGAATGGAAGATTTGGGAATAATGGTTAATCTTGTTGGCTTCAGACGTTGCGTTGGGATGCTCTTTTAACTTCTGCATCAATGTCGCCCTTGTTGCTTGCGGTGGTGGCTTTACCGTTGGTGCTGGCATCTTGACTTGCTCTCGTGGTCCTCCATTTTTTTTAGTGTTAGAAGGGAGTTATTCACAATCTAGTTTCCTAACGGCGCGTAACTCGAAATCGCAAGGTTCTTACTCCTAATGAAAGGGCTATGAGGTGAGAAAAGACCATCGAGATTTTGAAACGTGAACAAATTTTCAAAGCAGCAATAGAATAGGATGCAATTGAATTCGGCTATGGTTCCGGCCGCTTAGGCCTAGGGTTGGTTAGTGCTAAGAATGGCTACAATAGCTTAGTTAGACCTATTTTGCGTTTAGAGGGTCTTCCGTTATCGTATCCAAATCCGTGGCGCGTATTCACTCTCTATGAGGGAAAATCGAAAGGGGTTTTTACTAAAATAAATTTTCTTTTTGCAAATGGTCTATCTTTCAAAAGTCAAAAGTAGCTTAATAACATAGTATCCAACGGTACTCTTTTAAAAGTAAAGCAGGTTTTTCATAGATAAAAAACATCATACAACATAAGCATAGAATTACAAACATAAACATAGAGTTCTACTATAAAACAAATAGATTAGAACAAGATTCCTAATACAAGTTGAACACGATCTTAATCCTTAACATCCTACATCCCGAAGGATTACAATCGGCCTAATATATGTCTAAATGGCGTCGTTGGGTTCGGGTCTCGCCCATCCTCGAGATTCTCTACCATCTTTCGTTGTAAGCTTGGCGCAACTGACGTTCGTACTCCTTTATGACTGCGGCGAGTGCGACGGCCACGACGAGAGTCCCGTACCAGAAGGTGTTGAGACGGTTATTCACGGCGAACCACCGTGGCATGCCTATTGTGACTACCGCACAAAATATAATGAGGGCGAAGAGTTGCAACCATAAGGTTTGGATTGTTATGGTTATTTCGGCTCGCTCGATTTCTCGGAATATGGCGTCTTCCGGAAATCCTCGTCGTCGGGTTGCCATGGCTCGGCTCGGTTCGGTTCGGCTTGATAGGATATGATGGAGATTTGGAGGAGTTATGATGGTGAGGAAGATGATGAGATGGAAGTGGTGGTGGGGTATATATAGGGGACGGAAAAGGGGTGTTGTGGAGGGAAAGATTGAAAATTTAAATTTGAAGTTTGAAATTTGAATTTTGGCGGTTGAAATTTTTTTTTTGAAATTGGACGGTTAGGGGGGTGCGGTTTGCGCGCCTAATGGGGTGGCACTCGGTGCTAGGTTCCGCTCTCGTCGTTTAAAAGGCGTGGAAAATATTTATCCAATGACGAGCCGCAAGGTTTACTAACACCAAAAATGTTTTTGAGTTTCTAAGTCCCACATTCGATTCTTGATTTAAGTCATCATCCAATTGTTCGGGAATTCCCAGCTCGGCTGTACTGCCAATTCCGTGCCTTGCTTCAATTCGAAGATTGTTTTGACAGAATTCCACTCAATTTGGGACGGTAGACTTAAACTCAATTCACGTTTGTGCAACGGTCAAACTATCTTATGGATCTACCCATTCTACCCATGGCCGAGGTTTTGAACCTAAAGCTTTGATACCAAGTTGTAACGCCCCCAATTTTTGGGTACGTTAAATGAGGCATTTATTATATAATAAAGAGAGTCTGGCTCATTATTACATCATAAATACATCATAAGGAAAGGGTACATTTATTCAACAAGAAAGGAACTAGGGTTCCTAACACTACTCTGCTTGCTCTTCCATCCTAGCAAGCTCCTCTGCTCCAAAAGCTTCCACGGTGTACATCTTATCCTGTTCATCTAAGCAGTCTGACACATTATACCAGCGTCGCCACCGATATAATATGTCAGGGTCACCAAAAGGTAACACCGTGAGCTACAACGCTCAATAGAACAAACTCATACCCGCTAACCCATAACTTACAAACAACAGGTTATACAATCATCGATTTCCACATGATACATGTATATACAGCTAACAATGACACATCCACATTCGTTAATCATCTATCGTTGGTGTCCAAGATTTTCGTGTTTCTCCTACGCGACTCATCGTAGACCGTGTCAACATTTCAACCTTTCAAAATCATTTGTATTGGCTCCGTACCGCGGATAACCAAGCTACACACCCAACCTTTCAAAATCATTTGCATTGGCTCCGTACCGCGGATAACCAAGCTACACACCCAACCTCGGTTCCGCCGTTCCGGTCTCCCGAGTATCCTCACAATGGTTCCGTCGCACCGGGTTCCCATTGGCACACAATTGCATTGGCTCCGTAACGCGGATAACCAAGCCACACACCCAACCTCGGTTCCGCCGTTCCGGTCTCCCGAGTATCCTCACAATGGTTCCGCCGTCCCGGGTTCCCATTGGCACACATTCACACACACACATCTCACATAATGCCATCAAAATCGGTCATTATGTAGTTTCAAAAATATTTCCTCATTCGAAACACATTTTTCTTGTTAACCACACCCTAGGTGTCATGTTTCTATTTTCTCGATTTTCGTGTCTCGTTCTCATGCATAGACTCCGCGGTAGGACCTTTCACATACGCAACCATAAATCATTCATTGTAATCTAACAAGATCATCCAATTCTATATTGCTAAGCATGCTCGAAAAGATCAAAATATGAATACTTCAATTCAAGCGTTAAAATCTTATCTTTCGAAAATCGTTATATCTTACTTTTTGAGAAATTCAATACAACATATGTTTATTCAAGACAAAGTCATTTATCCAACATGTTCATACCTCCATTAGTGAGATAAACTTATTGACAATCATGCATTTTAAACGATAAGCTTATTTACTTGAAACCAAACAATAGATAATCTTATCTACGATATTGATACTTTGAATCAAGAACATGCTACTTTCTAACGTAGATTCTATACTATACGTAGAGTTATTGGACTAGGGTTCTACGTATACTTAGGGAAGTGAGCAGAGAAAATCTACATGATCGTAATGTCATTTCAAGATTTTGTAAAACGAGCTTGCTATTTATTCCTAATACTTTAACCTGCCTTATCATAAGCAAAATAACTAAAGTTATACTAGGGAAAATGAGTAGAGATTTATCTACATGATCGTAATGTCATTTCAAGATTTTGTAAAACGAGCTTGCTAATTATTCCTAATACTTTAACTTGCCTTATCATAAACAAAAATAACTAAAGTTATACTAGGGAAAATGAGTAGAGATTAATCTACATGATCGTAATGTCATTTCAAGATTTTGTAAAACGAGCTTGCTATTTATTCCTAATACTTTAACTTGCCTTATCATAAGCGAAATAACTAAAGTTATACTAGGGAAAATGAGTAGAGATTAATCTACCTTGATCCGAAACTTAGTCGGGGCCGAATAAGCTAGTTGGAAGATTTTCTACGGGCGGTGAACTTGCAAATCTGGACCAAACTTTGGATGGCAGTAACTCGGTCAATATTTGGCCGAATACGATCGTTCTTGGGTCGAAGTTGAAGCTCTCGAAGTGCTCTACGACTTTCGTGAAGGAAGTTGATCCTAGAAACTATTTTAGGTAGGAGAAAAATGGTGATAAAGGCAGAGACAGTATGCTGTCAGGAAATGGAAATCCGAGATTTTTACTGAACTTCGGATGCCAATATCTTTGGCATTTCTTCACCGATTTGGATGGTTCTTGGGTCTAACTTGAAGGTTTCGAAGTGCTCTACAACTTTCTCGAAGGGAGTTGGTTCTAAAAACTACTTTAAGCAGGAGAAAAAGGAAGATTTGTGGAGGGCAGTAAGCTGACTGGAACTGGAAATGGTGTTTGGAGAGGAATGTAAGCAAGGAAGTGAAGGGGTGAGTTGAGCTTGGAGTGAGCTTGCTATTTATTGCCAACACTTGAGCTTCTCCTTCCTCCTCTATGGCCGGCCCCCCCTTCTCTCCTTCCTCCCATGGATTTGCTCCATTGTCATGTCCAATCAAGCTTGAAAGCATGCCAAGTCTTCCATGACTTGTCACTTCCATTTGTAGGCCAAATCTTAGGTCATCATGAAGGGTTTTGGACTTGTCAAGTCTATGGGGAGGTTGCTTGCAAGAAGGAATATAATCATGGCCTAGCTTTATACTTTGGAAGACTAGAATGGGTTGGCATGTAGTCAAAAAAATAGGCTTAAGGCTATAAATGTTGCTTGTGTAAATAATCAAAACTCATGCACACACTCCACCCCACTCTCTCCATCCGGCCTCTCTCTCTCTCTCTCTCTCTCTCTCTCTCTCTCTCTCTCTCTCTCTCTCTCTTGTATCTATATACATCCAAGAAAATCTAGAAAAGTAAGTCTAGGATTTTAAGACTAGAACATAGGTGTGCATGCATGCATGGCTAGTCTTGCTTCTTTTGGAAGCAAAATGATGGGATTCTTTGTATGACTTGTCTTGTCATGCATATTGGCAAGTCAAAGGTCTATTAACCAAGGGATAAAAATTTCCCTAACAATTATGGACCAAGGGGTAAAGAAATATTGGTAATAATTTGATATGACTAGTCATGAGAATCTATTGTCCAAGGGATAATATTTTTCCTAACATTTATGGACCAAAGGTTAAAGTTTTCCCTTGCCTTTATTATCCAATAGGTAGGGTAAGTAATGATGCTAGGTAAAGTGAAATGACTAAACATAGGAATAAAATGATTACTCCTATAGTCTAATGGTTCAATAGGGTTCGGAGGGTTTCATAAGGCTCAAAGACGGTCAAAAAGGCCCATCTAGGGTTAGGAAATTGTAACTAGGTGAATCGGTGGTCTGGTTCCACCAACTAATCGGTTGGATGCTAATTCTACTTGCCAAGTAGGATTTCTAGCCAAGAAATATAATTTAAAGATTTTATTTAACTCACTAGAAAAAAAATACAAGTGCTTCTACAAGCATACTTGTCTTTAGAAAATGACTAGATTGCTCGGCGTGAAAATATATAATTTTATAAATCTCAAATCTAATTATGACGGATTATTAAAATTACAAAGAAATTTTTAGTAGCAAATCCAAGGAATTAAAATAAAATTTAAATATTTAACGAAATTTTTATTTACCAAAAATCAGGGTCGTTACAAAAAAAAACACAGATGGGGTTTCCGTTAGTTTTTTTTTTTTAAACAATTCAACCGTATGCATATGAAAGGCGAAAACAAGCATCGAAGGCTCTGATACCACTGTTAGCAAATAATGCGGGTAATACAAAATACCTGCTGCGGATTACACAAATATAACGGATAGAAAACTTGTCTTACGAGCCCTAGCAATACGCACACCCTACACAAAGAAATATTAGAAAAACTTCTCGCAGGTGGAGAGGCTACTAGAGTCCTCCACTAACTTCACACGTTTCATATCCCTAGAGGCTAGATGGTGCCCTAGAGAGAACTAGGAGAGAGAGACTACTAATTGATATCTGAGAGAAAATTCAACTGATATCTTTTCTATTGTAGGCTAGGAATATATAGATGAGAAAAGTAGAGATATAAGACTTACTTATCTCTATCACTTTGGTAGTTTAAGTCTCTGTATGACTCATCACCTTAAGTGGTTGAATCCACTTAATATTTATCATCTAAAGTTGTAGAGTCCACTTAGGACTTATCACATATTCAAAATACATGATAAATACAACCAAGTATTATCCCATGTGGACGCACCCATGGGTCCCATGCAACAATTATCAAAGAATGAAGCAACCCCCTTAAAAAGTGCTTGTTAGATCATATGGCATCTCGTGATCGGAAAAAAATTGAAAGAATAAGTTGAAGCAAATGAATTAAATAACGTTAGTTTCTTTTTCGGGAATCAACAACAACAATGTAAAAACACCTCAAAAGTTATGAAGACAAAGGTATCAGTCGACAATTATCTTTGTAACGTAACTCATCTTTTGTGGTACATAGGGGATTTCGACATCCGAACACAAAATATATTCTGAAGTCATTAAAACATCCTACCACGTTATAACATAGGCACAAATAAAATAACTTATAGGTGATTGCTTCAAAATAATGCACAACTGTAACAATGGCAACATGATCAATATGCGATGAAAAATACAGTATAGTTAGAATTATAACTCACAAAGTTAAAATGAAAGCCTGGAAATTTGGAAGTATAGTACTTTTTGAGTGCCAATGTGGTGTCCCCATTAATAAAGTTTGATCGTGGAAGAAACAAGAAAGAAAGGTTAACTTTCCAATTGGTACCCCTCCTCCTTTTTCCTCAGCTTTCTTTGATATCTTCCCCATGAAAAAGAGAAAAAAGAATCGGACCGTAATAATTAATTGGAGCAAAAGATGTACGCACTACGCAAGATAAGAACTTAGGGTAAGGTCCTTAACCAAACTGAACACACAACAACATACACAAGGAAAGGACTACACCGGGAACGCAAAACACAACACAATACTAGTGGCACTTGGGAAAAAATCCATCCATCCATACTTCCTTAAAAGACTATTGTTAGCACCTTGATGGTCAAGGCTTGCTAAGTTTGGCTAGCAGTGACACCTTGCACCCTAGCCAATTGGTGGAAACAAAGGCATGAGGCAAGCATGTCTTTACAAGGTGACCCGATGGTGTCAATTGGTGTCGGCACTGGTTCCTTAGGCAAGTGGCAGTCGTGATGCACGTGAAGGCCCGATGATACCTAGGCATGGATGCTAAACGGGAAGCAGACTTGTGGGACAAGGCATTCAAGAAAACGGCTAAGTATTGGGAGCTGGGGGTTGGATCACGAAAAGGGCCAGGCAGGCTTGAGTTGGATCAGGCAAAACGATTAACGACGGTTACAAATTTCTGCATATGTTGCAGGCAGCAATGGACAGGTGTCCCAGGCAGAAACGAAACAGCTGTTGGCAGTTATCGGTGACTTAGTAATTCTGCACATGTTGCTGAAGCCGTGGACAGGTGTCCAAGGCAGAACAGGCAGAGGCAATTATGGGTAGTTCTAGGTAGATTCAAAATTCAGTGTGCTGACAGATTTAGCTAAGCCAACACAGCCCTAGGATAGTTGGGGGTGTCAACTGCAAGATCATGGGTTGGCTCCATAATCTCATGTACTTAGTGGCCACGTTTTTATGATTGTAAGCCTATTTAGGCAAGGTATTTTCGTAGCCTACGGCAGAGGGGTGTTCTGTCTAGACTTTTGAGTGTTTTCCTTGTATTGTTGGTGCAATAAAATGTTGTGACGGTTCCTGAAACTCTTGTGTGTGTTCCAGACATTCGCTCATACACGTGTGTGTGTTGTGAATTGGCTAGACCAAGTTGTCGGCAAACTTGGTGCCATCACGGGCAAAATTTCTAAGCAAAAAACAGCCCCCGTGACAGCTATCCTGTTTGTCGATTCTGTCTATAGTATACTCAATACTCTTCCAAAACACACGCACCGATTCTCTCGAGTAACTCCCAAACGACGCATCCCAGAATCCACCGGCTCCCCCAACTATACCATATACCATCACAACTGCCGACTACTTCAAATGGAGACTCACCCCGACCCCATTCCGCCCACATCTCCAACTCCGACCGCCAAAGACCGAAGTTCCTGCCAATTCAAACCCCCACCGTCCACCGTACCTCCCTACACCGCTAGAGTTTCCGCCGCCGGATAGAATTGCCTGGTAAGTCCAACTTAATCCATTATCTAACCCTCCTCTATCTACATTCATATACATCTACATTTAACTGCATTTATCAGTGTACATTTTACTGTTGCAAATAATTTGCATTCCATGGCAGCAAGCGGCCACGAGCCTGAACGTGTCTTTATTATTTGCCTACTAACTGTTCGACACAATGTTTCAATGTTAAATCTAAATTCAAGTAGATATTTTCCACAAATGATTCTAAAAGAGAGAGGGACTTGGGTCTCTTTACTCCTTTGGAACTTTACGATTCTTAAAAAGAATGGAAAAGAAAGAGACTTCAAGCAAAGTTCAAGCACCTATGCAAATCTCCTTGGATTTAACGAAGTATTGTCGAGCTCGATTCCTAAACTGGAAAGAAAAAAAAAACTTAAGAACTCTTGAAAATAGGAGGAGGATAAGAAGCTTAGTAGGAGGGGAGTTTCTTTATTTGTGTGTATTTGAAATATAGGATTTGAGCGCCTTTTATAGGCAGAGTTGCTTTATTATCTCAATGAATGCTGTTAAGATGCTAACGGCTATTGGTTTTGCTAAGTTATTACTTTCCTAATCCGGGTATGTTCAAGGTAGTAACTTCAGGTTTTGTGTTGTTCTTGTTGCATTTCAAGTGGCCAGATGGTCTGAACCGTGAGCCAGCGCTGGGGAGAAACGGGTGAAAGAGTGTTGGGGAATTGGGTTTTGACTGTAGAAATGGGTCAAGTATTTCCCATCTATGATACTTACATCAACATGATAATATTAAGCAAATCAATGTCAAAGCCTCAAGGTCATCAGCTACTTTAATTAAGCCTTCAGGTACTTAATGGGGTATGCAAGTTTCATTCAATACTACTGAATTTACGAAATCATTCTAACAATAGCTTTTTATGGTTGATAGTTCTGTTGTTGAGTTCGTTGATAGGTTTATTTGTTTTATCTTGTGCACTACTTTTCGAGAATTCATCTTTATTTATCTTATGTGACCGGTTTGTGAATCTGTGACTCAGATATTGGTGAATAATTAATTGGACAACCTAGGAGCGATGGGGAAGAGAAAGAGCACTTCACAGTTCTATTGATACCCTCAATGCACATGAAGTGAGTATTCTTTTAAATCTTAGAAGTGAGTCTTACAAAAGAACAACTCTTGTTGCTCAACAAGTGAGTGGTTTAGAGGAGGAGGAAGAAGCGTTGAGGAAAGATTCTGAAGTTGAGAATCAGGTCAAGGATTTGAAGGAATTTGAGGTGGAGGTGGTGGAGCTAAAGAGGAAGAATAAAGAGCTTCAGCATGAAAAGAGGGAGTTGAGTATTAAGCTGGATGCTGCTGAGCCCAGAATTAGAACACTCTCTGGGATGACCGAGGTAAAAGTCTCATGTGCTTCCTTTGCAAACTCGAGGACTCATATTGGGAGTTAGACTTTTTGTTTCCAATACTATTTCATTTGAAAATTGAAACCCATACAGGGAAAAAAAAAAAACCCCTCACCTCCCAAACAACGCCTCTCTCTTCCCCAACCCGCAAACATATTCAAACAAATATTTGAAAAACAACTTTTGGAAGAAGAGCGACGAACACAACGACGTGATGTTTGCCTGAACCTGAAGTTTCAAGCGGTGTCATCCTAAACGGGCGCTCGAATGAGAAATCCTGACGGCCCGATTATATAAATTGGCAACTTGCCAATCAAATTGTCTTCGACCTCTGATTCCTACCATAAGAAACATAAATATCATTTTAAAACCCTGTATTTATTTCGTTCGGACCAATTGTGGTGGTTTACACTGAGATTCTTAGGACTGTTGAGAATTGAGAAAATATATATAGGTACATGAAATATGTTTGAAATGCTTCGTAAGGGGAAAAAGAGTTAATCCATTAGATGAATATATTGTGTTTGGTTTTCTAATGTTGGCCCACATAACTTTAGGCAAATGCTCCTCTTGATTCATGTTCATACTATTGCAATGAAGGCGTTTGATATGTTGCTTCTTAGAGCAACTAAACAAAGACAAAACTCAAAATAAACCCCAAAAGCTCTTAGAGGAACAAGGTAGTCTGACAGTTAAACTGACCCTTAGAATTGAGGGGGGTTCTCAAATTAGAAATTAAATTATAGCAAGACAAAATTCAATCGTGTTAATAATTAGCATATTATCACTCTAATATTCCATCTGTGTAAACAAGTTAGTTCGTTGGTACTTCAAGTTTTGCATAAAGAATAGTTTTTTCCATATTGGTTGTGACCTTTCTTAATCAATCTCACCTGTTCATTATTAAATTTTAAAGCATGCCATTCCAAACTGAAAGTGGTACGGCATTTTTTCTTCATTTCTTGCAAAATTAGGCTCTCTTCTCTCCACAGATAACACTAGTTGATACTGCGTAAACACAAACGATTCTATACAATTCATGCCTCTTTACTGTTCACTTGGATCAAATCACTTTTTTCGTTGATACAGTTAGACATCAAAAGTGTACCGTTCATTTCAGTTTCATGGATACTTTCATGTTTTCTTGTCATGTACCCTACTATCCCTCGTTAGACATCAATATTGCTGTGTAGAGCTCCGGTTCTTCTCATACCGGTCATATGCAGGCTGAGTTCTCAAAAACAGCAACACACTTGACGCCAGTCCCACGATAGATATACACCCCCAGCCAACAAACGTCAAGAAATAGCACTGTCGACCCATGCACACGACCGACTCGGTCATCATTCCGCTTGGGGCTGCGTTGGCATCGTAGATGAGCGATGCTAGGAGGCCGTAGACTAGCGACCCAATGGGGATGTTGGTAATGAGGATGTTGTGGTTGACGCCAACACTGTTTGGTCCGAACAGCTCTGAGGTTACGGAGACTGCAGCAGCAAATATGAAGCCGGAGCTCAGGCCAATGAGAGCTGTCCCTGCACGGAGGGCTCTCGCCGTGCCAGAGACTGCTAGCATGAAGAAGGCGATCGGGGTGGGGATGAGGGCGATGGCTAGCCACCCCGTCCTCGCAAAATAGATCTTCCTGTACAAAAAAATGAACATATATATCTTTGTTTAGTGCCATAAAATTGTATTGCTGCACATACATCTTGTGGTTACTCACAGTCTATTGATCTGATCAAAGCTTTAGTTTTGCTGCTAAACGTGCAAATTAAACTGATTGTGAATCTTGAATTCGTTAAAAAGAGAGAAGAACAATCCAAACATAGTTAGATTACTTACACACGCATGAAGTCCGGAGCAGCGGAAAGCAACCTCCCGAAGAACGAGAACGACGAATACAACGTGATCAAGGTCGACGTCTCCGGTCCATGCCCAAGAGACTGCGCAATCTGCCCTAAACTATTACTGTAAACCAACCCAATTGTTCCTCCACAAAAGTACGCCAAAAAATACAACCAGAAATCCAATCTCCTCAACAGCATCCCAATGTCATGTTCTTCCCCCAACATCACAATCGAATCTCTCCCCAAAAGTACCCTCTCCCCTGTTATCACATGATTCGATATTATCCCTCCTCCGGTTACTCCCACATCACCGGCGTTTCCTAACCGTAAGCTACTCGTTTCGCGACTGATGAGCTCTTTGTGAAGCTCGAGATCTTCGATGTCTACGAGAAGGAATCCCGATGACCGTTGGATATGGGAATGGATTGCGCGACGGAACCAATTGCGGCCGTAGATGATGCCTGGGATGAATAAGGGGAGGATTAGGAGGAATAAGGCTCCGCTGAAGAGGAGGCGGGAGTTTGTTGAGGAGGTGGAGGAGGGGAGGAGGAGGAGGTAGAGACCGGTGATGACAGCAATGAGGTTGAGGAGGAGGAAGATGAGGGAGTCGCGGCGGACGGCATCGACAGGGAGGGGAGAGAGTGGGGGTTGGCGGAGGATCGGGATGAGGGCGAAGAGGGAGGTGATGAGGGGGATTAGGGAGTTGAGGAGGAGGTACAAGGGGGTGGAGGAGGAGTCGACTGCATTGGCAGCAAGGGCATATAGGGCGGCGCTGACGCCGTTGAAGCTGACGGTGAGGGAGATGGCTAGCGGGCGGTTGGAAGGGAAGTTTCGGTTGCAGAGGACGAAGCAGACAGTGTTGAACCAGCATATGCTGCATCCGGATAGTAAGCAGAGGAGAAATACCTGTTAAGAGCAGTTGGAAATGGGCAATTGTTATCAGTAAAATTAGAGGAATGTTTGGAGATGCATGAGGAACTCTCATCACATGGAATGCAATGGGAGTAGATTATGATATTGGAGCCTTTGATCTGCAGCGGCAGTACAAAGAAAAAACCAAGGCATCAGCTGTAGTCAAGAGAAATACTAGTACAAGGCAAACTATACTCCATAATCAAAATGTTAAGAGGAACTTGCGGAAGCTTATTACGGGATGACAATGGCGTGACTTTCGGCCGCTGCCAGAATTTACAGAGCTAGATTTGACTTCAAGTGACAAAAGTGTTCTATTGCATTTGCTCATTTGCAAGAGTGATTCTTTAGTATCTTATGGCACCGCAACGTGGGGTCTATATGTTAAAGTATCCAACTCCAAACCAATTGGCAAAGAGTGGAGAGGCCGCCCAGGCTCATATACTAGTATTGGAGGAGATAATTAACCAATGTGGGACAAATCCCAACACTCCCCCGCACGTGCAACCCCTGACTCGCACGTGGAGAGGTAAACAAAGGATCCGGAACACACAGATCACAATGAAAGAAAGTGTAACTATGGCACAGACAAAGGGGAAAAGCCTCCGAAACTCTAGCTCTGATACCATGTTAAAGCATCCAACTCCAAACCAATTGGCAATAAGTGGAGAGAGAGGTCCCAGATATTATTAAGTGATCACCCATTTCACTCCCAAGCAATTTGGGATTCTATTTCCTTAACATCCCTCACGTGCAGCCGCATTTGAGGTCTGTCACGTGTGGCAACTTTTGGGTCCTATCATCGTGCAGCCTTTTTGCTGGTCTGTCATCGTGGGGTGTGGATTGTTAATTTTTAAATGTGGGGTGGAACGGGCCCCGCTCTGATACCATTTGGAAACTTTATATCCATCTCAAAACCAATTGGCAAAGAGTGGAGAGGCTGCCCACGCTCATATACTAGTATTGGAAGAGATAATTAACCAATGTGGGACAAATCCCAACACTCCCCCGCACGTGCAACCCCTGACTTGCAGGTGGAGAGGTTGCCCAGGCTCATATACTAGTTTTGAAGGAAATAATTAACCGATGTGGGACAAATCCCAACACTCCTCCGCACGTGCAACCCCCGACTCGCACGTGGAGAGGTAAACAAAGGATCCATAACACACGGATCACAATGAAACAAAGTGCAACTATGGCACAAATAAAGGGGAAAAGCCTATGAAAATCTAGCTTTGATACCATGTTAAAGCATCCAACTCCAAACCAATTGGCAAAGAGTGGAGAGGCCGCCCAGGCTCATATACTAGTATTGGAGGAGATAATTAACCAATGTGGGACAAATCCCAACACTCCCCCGCACGTGCAACCCCTGACTCGCACGTGGAGAGGTAAACAAAGGATCCGGAACACACAGATCACAATGAAAGAAAGTGCAACTATGGCACAGACAAAGGGGAAAAGCCTCCGAAACTCTAGCTCTGATACCATGTTAAAGCATCCAACTCCAAACCAATTGGCAATAAGTGGAGAGAGAGGTCCCAGATATTATTAAGTGATCACCCATTCCACTCCCAAACAATTTGGGATTCTATTTCCTTAGCCAATTGGTTTTGAGATGGATGTAAAGTTTCTACATGGTATCAGAGCGGGGCCCGTTCCACTCTACATTTTAAAAATTAACAATCCACACCCCACGATGACAGACCAGCACAAAGGCTGCACAATGATAGGACCCAAAAAGTGGCCACACGTGACAGACCTCAAATGCGGCTGCACGTGAGGGGGGATGTTAAGGAAATAGAATCCCACATTGCTTGGAAGTGGAATGGGTGATCACTTAATAACATCTGGGACCTCTCCACTCATTGCCAATTGGCTTTGAGATGGATATAGAGTTTCCACATGGTATCAAAGCGGGGCCCGTTCCACCCCACATTTTAAAAATTAACAATCCATACCCCACGATGACAGACCAGCAAAAAGGCTGCACGATGATAGGACCCAAAAGTGGCCACACGTGACAGACCTCAAATGCGGCTGCACGTGAAAGGGATGTTAAGGAAATGAATCCCACATTGTTTGGGAGCGGAATGGGTGATCACTTAATAACATTTGGGACCTCTCCACTCATTGCCAATTGGTTTGGAGTTGGATGCTTTAACACTATACAATTTGCTCATAGGCTATATGTGAATGCGAGGAGTACTAGAGAACGTTCGGTCATCACACTGCCCAGAACACCTATATAATACGGAGAGTAGTTTTTTTCGCATTAACAGAGCTAATTGATTTGTCATGAAAGATTAACTTATTTCTGAAAAGGTTTGGAAACTTATATTGGCAAAACCTTAATGAAGCAACTTGGAATTCCATTGATGGAGAGAAAAGGTAACGAAACTTACAAGAAAAATACTTTGGACAAAGATGTCCAGACACAAATGTGTCCATATTCTATTCAACTCACAAAGAGTTGGCACTCACCCATATTAATTAGCATGTTATCAATTGCAAGCCAAAACTTCCAACAAATTCCATCACCTGATTCACTAATACAGTGAGCATCTCCAACCGAAGGCTTCAAATTGAAAATGCCAATTTTTTTTTTTATAGATTTATGTGGCATTTTAGCATCTTAAAATTTGATATCAACAAATGTTCATCTCCAACCTTGAAATTTAAATCTAAGTAATTAAGAATAAAACACCTAATTTTTAAAGTCCAAAATAGCAAAAATAGATTTGAAATGAAGAGTCAAATTTAAAGCAAATGACGTGGAGCCAAATTTATGTAGAATTCGACACTCTATTTGACATCGGGGTTGGATTAAAGAAGGATGCTAAAGTTATAAGCCGATTTGAAGCCATCTTTTGGACATGCTCCACTTGTGGATACCATTCCCCTAAACTAAAGGGCAATGTCCAAAACCACCCCCAAGGTTTTTGTAAATTATAAATTGTCCCCTCATTTTTGAAAAATTACAAAAGTCTCCCTATATCATAACAAATTACTCGCTTGTCGTGATGTAGCCATTAGAAAACCGATAGAATCTCTGAAACGTCATCAAATCATAATTACAATTAACCAAAATATCATTTTGTAATTTGTGAAAAAGTTACAAATGTGTGAAAATAGCCTTTCACAAGCTAAAAAATATAGGTTGATCCATTGTAATTAGGATTTGATGGTTTTCGACAAATTTCGTCAAATTTCCTAGGAGCCACATTACGACAATGGAGTAATTTGCTATGTGAAATGAGGTATTTTGTAATTTCTTAAATGTTGGGGCAATTTGTAATTTTTAGAAACATGGTGGTGATTTTGGTAATTTATGCTAAAATAAAAATGAGTCCGGTTGCACACTATTTTCACAAACGGAAATGCTGAGGGTACTTCTGATCAAAAAAAAAAAAATGCTGAGGGTACTAACCAATTGGATACATATGATGTCACACTACGAGTTCTATACAAATAATTCGATCTGTTGATAAATTTTTAAATATTTCTTCACATGACACCATAAAAAATAAGCTCAATTAAATATGTATAAGTACTTGATCCAATCTTTTGACTTTTCATTTAGAAGTTAGGCATAACTTCTGAATGAAAGTCTCTAACTTTTGAATGAAAAGTTAGAAAATTGTATCAACTACTTACACATAAGTAATTGAGCTGATATTTTTACTGGATCACTAGAAAAAGTATTTTAAATTTATAAATAGATTTGATCATTTTTGTGGGACACGTACTGGGCCCTACACAGCATATGTACACAGTATGTACCCCACATGTCGGTACCACTATCAGGTCTCTTTCACAAAATTGTGAAGGGAGGCAAATTCACACGCGTGCTTAATAAAAGTTACATAAACATTATTTATTCCAAAAGAAAAAAAAGTACATAAACATTGAAAATTCTAAGCCATACTAGGAATACAGCTTAAAAAAGAGATGTGTTCAAAATCGTTCGATGTAGACAGACCAATATACATCAAATGGCTCCAGATGTTCAAAGTCGTATAAACTTTTTTCAAAAAACTTGCTTGCAATCGGAGAAAAAAGTTTCTGTGTTGATATCTTCTATTATTATTAATTTTTAGAGAAAGGGCCTTTTTGGTGTTCTCCTTTTTTGAAATTGTGTATACTTATTTTTCAATAATGCCCTCACAAAAATCAGTTAATGAACCACTTATAACCTGGCATGAGCATTATACTTGGATAAAAGTGGTAAAATTGCATGAGCCAACTATCCCACTTCCCATGATCGGGGAAAAAAACAAAAATCCCACCCTCACAACCACGCGCGTATTCAGCACCAAATTTCATTCTCAACTGTTCGATAACTATAGACATTTACACAAACACGCTACACTTTCATTGTGCAAGACCCACAAATATTTGCAAGCAAGTGTGAGTGTGTAAAGCGTATTCTAGGAGTGCCAAACTTCTAGGGGGGAGAGAGAGAGAGAGGGGAAAGTTACCACGAAATAAGGCAAGGCAATGACATTCCGAATAACAAGCCACTGGAGGCCGTAACCGAAAAGACCCATGAAAGCGGAAATGAACATAACCACCCACAAGGGTAGGCATTTGGAGGCAAGGCCGGAGGACCACCCGAATGCCTTCCCGAGGTCCGACGCCACCGCAAGGTAGTTGAGCTGCACCTGAGAAATCCCCAGAACCGACTTCATCGTCGATGAGTAGGCCGAGAAGTCGAAGTTGGTCCCCGTAAACGCCTGGATCCATATCGTCGCCACCAGAATCATCCACTTCCGAGATTCCCCTGCCATCACACCACCACCCGGATTTTTATTTAAAAAGAATCCCTTAAAAAAATTATAATAGCGAAATATATCCGATTTTGCATCCTCAAACTTAGAATTGAAGATAACGCGGCCGCCGCCTTCTTCTATGGTGGTTGTTTCCGGCGAGGAGTTGAGTTTTTTGGGCGGGAAAAAAGGGGAGAAACAGAGAACGGTGGGTGAATAGGTAGAGAGAGAGAGAGAGAGAGAGAGAGAGAGAGAGAGAGAGTTGGTTGTTGCCTGTTGGGCAGTTAAAGAGGAATTAGGCAGATTTCAAGTGACGGAAATGCCATCTCGTGATTCTGTGTCTATCCTATCCCTCTCCAGTGGAGTGAAGCAGTGGGTGTGCTGATTTTTAGTAATGCGACTTGTGGGACTCTACGTGGCCTCATTTATGATTATGAAGGGCCACACAATTTTCATCCTCTCGTTTACTGCCGCAGGGACAAAAGAATTCGAATAGAGTAGAAGTTATAGGAAGGTCCTGGTATATATATGGCCATATGTAGAGAAATTACCAAATGCTTTTGAAGCAAGGTGATGTGCCCCTCCAAATGTGTTGTGTGGGTGAGCCCATTTAAATGGTTTAATCTCAGCCTTTGAGTGTTTTGGAACATACACGGTGGGGATACGGTTCTTTTGAGAAAAAATAAAATTATAGACTCGGGGAAAAAAAAACCTATCAGAGAATATGCCACCTTTTCATTGGTATAAGTACTGGAGTATTTTTGTCTGCGGAGAACCTATGGTATGTTTAAAGTTGGATTGACGCATAAATAATGTACAAAAAGAGAAGGGAAATGATATTGTCATTCCTTAATTTAGCAATGACACTCTCATTTTTTGTCTTGTAGTTTTGAATTTACAAAATGGTCTATGCATTTTGTGAAAGGTTATTGCATTGATGGGTAAATTAATTTGAATTTACAAAATGGTCTATGCATTTTGTGAAAGATTATTGCATTGATGGGTAAATTAATAAATTCACCCAACTAAAAGACAAAAGAGGAGTGCCATTGGTAAAAAAGAAGGTGGCAATATCATTTGCCAATGAGAAAAAGCACAAAAGGGTAATTATTTAGTATTCTGGGGTATACTCTCTCCCCTCACATAACATGTAGGGACTATATATGAGTCCGGTGTGGCCTCCACATATTATGTGAGGGGTGAGAGTATACTCCCGGAACATTCAATAATTTTCCATCATTTATCTCCATGTGGCAGCATGTGAGTCGTAGGGAAAAAAAGACCCTATTTCTTTCAATCATGACTTTATTTCTTTCTCCAATCATTATCCTATTTTTTCAATTATTACTTTTTCATCTCTCTCTATCTCTCTCCAATCATTACCCATATCTTCAATCATTACTCTATTTCTCTCTCCACCCACTATCAAAACTAAACTAAACTAAACTCTCAACCAAACACAACCACAATCTCTCTCTTCTCTCTTTGGCTTTTTTTTTTTTTTTTTATCTATTCTGGTACTAATACATAAAGGAAGCATGAGTTGATATATGGAATTACACTCTTACCCTCCTTCAAAACAAAAGGGAAGCACATTTTGGCGTGTAAAACTTTTTGATGCTAACTCACGTTTTGCCCATCCAAAATTGCCCCTAAAAAAAATGAATATATATTCTTTCTTTTTTTTTGGTTGGACAAAGTAGTAAAACACCAGGAGCTTTGTTGAGCTCGGTTCGTTTATTAAACGAGCCAAAAAATTGAGCTCGACCTCGGCTCGAGCCTTATCGAGCTGAGCTGAGTCATTTACTAAACAAGCCTCTTTAATCGAGCCGAGCTACCTAATAAATGAGCTGAACTCGGCTCGGCTCGTTTAGTAAACGAGCCGAAAACTCGAGCTCGAGCTAGGAGCGAGATGTTCGGTTAGTTTATAGCCCTGCACGTGGGTAATCTTTGGGTGCTGGGTGGGTATCATGTGGTGCCCAAGCAGCCCCGGACCGTTCAAAAATGTGTTGGACGACCTAGATTGAAATTTTCTCTTTTCTCTCATCCCATCATACACTATTGGACGACCCAATTAAATTGCTTGGCACCACGTGATACTGTTTGGCTGGGATTTTAAATGACCACTTATCACTTTTTGATTGGGCCAATAAATATCTCATGCAAACAGATACCCACATGGTACCCAAAAATTTCTCCTCAACAGTTATCTCCCTCCTCTAAAGCGAATCAATAACAGTTTTCTCCTCAAAAGTTATCTCCCGAAAAATCATGGCTGCCTTCGTCGTCCATCCATACTGTAACTCTTGCGATCATCTATCTTTTTTTTTTTTTTTTTTGGGTCAAACGGAATTTTTGAGATCATCTATCTACCACTTCCACAAAAGCCAAGAAAGCACAGGTTGAGGGAGAAGGTAATTTATGTCCTTACAAACATTTTTTTATTGAAGCTAAGACTTCATTTCATAACACTTTTTTTAATTTTTTTCTACTTTTTTTGATTTTGTCTTTATTTATTTATTTTTTCTTTTGTTACTTTTTTACTTAATCTTACTTTAAGGCGTAAAATTAACAAATACGATTTTTTTTGAATAAAGACAGAACCAAAAAAAGTTCTAAAGTTCCTATTGGAACAAGGTCTGAATTAGTTTTCTACATTATTGCCCTATTCACGTTTTCCGGGATCATCTTTGTCTGTTGGCTCTCTCTTGTGAATTGTGATGTCATTCCTTTTATCCACTTGCAAAATTCACTTTTACCCATCGAATTTTATTATTTTTTTAATAAGTTGGAGTTAGAGCCAAATCAATTGAAATCTCATTGCCTCCAAAATTACCACCGGGCAACAAGGATATTAGGTCCTGTTTGGATGGAGTAAAAAAGGGAGGGAAAAAATAAGAGGGGTATAAGAGAGGGGTCCACCCTTTTTCCCCCCTGTTTGGCAATCCAATTTCCCTCCCCCCCCCCCAATTATTTTTTACCCCCTTTTAGTTTTCCCCAGTTTTAGGAATTCCCGGGTATTAATTTTGGGCTCTCCTTGAGCTCCCCAAAAATAATCCGGGTTTGGAGGGGTATTTTGTGGACAAAAATACCCCTCGTTATCCCCTTTCTCCATCCACCATTCAACCAATTTCTACTCTCCATTCTACCTAAAATCATATTTTCCATTCAAATTTATCCAAAAACTTCTTATTTAGTTTCAGGACTCTCTTCGGATGCTCATTGAAATGCCTTAGAGCTAAAAATCCATTATGACCATTTAAGATAAAATGATCAAAAAAATAAGATCTTCGCACCGGTTCAAACAGATTGAAAATTAGAGCACTTAATTTTTAACCATATTTTTTATAATACATCAACGGTGTAAAAATTGTGTTCCAAATTGCAATCCGTTTGAATCGGTGGAAAGATTTTAATTTTTTGATCATTTTATCTTAGATAGTCATAATTAAATTTTGACTCTATGACTCTCGTTGATTAGCCTTAAGAGATATTTGATTCTACGACTTTCTTAAGGCTAATCAACGAGAGCCCTAGAGTCAAAATTTAATCATAACCATTTAGGATAAATTGATCAGAAAGCTAAAATCTTTCCACCGGTTCAAACGGATTGAAATTTGGAACACTTAATTTTTTTTTTACACAAAATCAAATTTTATAAAAAAAAATTTGTTTAATAATAATAGTAAATTAGTTAATTTGTTAGTAAAAATAAATATTACGGCTTAAATTGTGAAAGAATAATTAAATTTGCAATTACATATAAAACGTAATACATAATAATTTAGGGATTGCACAAGGGCAAAAGGGTCATTAGATAGCTTTTTATATCATCCACCCTCCTTATACACCCTATTAATCCTCCATCCAAACGAAATATTATTTAATCCCTATTGTCTAATACCGCATCCAAACAACCTACTATTTAATCCCCCTTTATAAACATCACATCAATATGGGCTATTCCTTATTAACTAATACCCCATATTATCTTATCCCCTTATTAACTAATACCCCCAATTTTTTTCCCGCGTCCAAATGGGCCTTATAGTGTACTTCACCTCTACATCAAGGAAGCTCCGTCAGTGCAATGTGATTCCGTAAAGCTCTTGCTTCAAGGTACAAAACCCACTTTATGGTAAAAAAGGTAAAAATTCTCCGATGCATTGAACTAGGATTGAACATGTCAATGTACGTATTCCAAAAGAGTATCACATGTGCTTCTTGATATGCTGGAAAATTCTATTGTGTGTTTGTGTAATGAATTGGCGGTGGAAGCGGGACATTAATTAGCATTAGAGGTTGGAACACATGCGATGCGTGTGCAAGTCAAATTTTACATATTTAGCAAGTCGTATTATACATAATAGTTTTCCGCTTATTGTTTGATCCAATTTTGACCAAAATTTGATATATGTGTACCCGGCCTCTAGTTTTGAATAAAAAAGACAATCATTCTTAACCCAATCTTTATAGTATATTGTTGTAGAGACACTTTTCGTGAGAAGAGTTCTCACCCGCAACAAGTGACAACAATTGGTTAGATTGTTCAATAGATTTTTAGTGAAGTAGGTGGCATAGTCATATCACCTAAAAAATGTCATAACTCTAATTCGAATAATCCATGTCACCTAAAACTTAGTGTCTTATTCCTAGCATCTTTATTTCCATAACAAAATAGAAAGTACTATGGATAGGAAAAATTCTAATACAACTCGGCCATATTTTTTTTTTTTGGGTTGATATAGCAAGAATTTTGATCCTAAAATAAATTGGTCCAATTGCAAAAAAAAGAATACTTAAATGTCGAAGCACTCACAATGACCAATCGAATGAAATGACAACGCAAGCGCGGCTCCCTCCAAGCAACATCAACCACTCCATAGTAATTACAATCTTCATGACTTTTTTCAACAAAAAAAAAAAAAAAAAAAGCTTCATGATTACTTTATTTTTTATGCCAACTTCATGCTTTTACGCATATACTGATAGGCTCAATTGCTCAAGTAAAAAAAAACTCCGTACTACTTTAAAAAATATTTTAGAATTACCTAAAATAACATACTCTTTTCGTCCTGATTTAAGTGTCCTCTATGGGAATTTGAGTTTTTTAAGATATCAAATTTTTTGCTCTAAATTTCCAAAATTAAACTTAAAAAATTATGAAGTTAATTATATTTAAATAAATTACTTGTATCTTTCAATATGGATCTCAAAAAAAATGTAATAAGGATTTTGTTTAATAGATTTTAATTAATTTTATTATAAAAATATTCAAATTATGAAAAATATTATAATTTGAAAGATATTATCAATCTAAAAATGACACGAATTTTAAAACTATCAAATTAATTAGGAAGGAAATGGTACTTTTAGGGGTAAAATTGAAAGTTTGGCATGTTTGATGGTTATTTTTAGAAAGTTGATACTTATTTTGGAACATCCCAAAGTAGAAATGTGGATACTTAAAATGAAACGGAATGAGTATTAGATTACCACCATTGATTTGTGAAAGTTTTTGAAACTGGGTACAACTGCAAAAAGAAAAATCCATGAGGTTCACATCTAGAATTTTTTTTTTTCCCGGAAAAATAGATGGATTATTATTAATCAGAAAGATGGATGGTCAGAAGACCCGACATCATACAGGGAAAGATCAGTGAGAAACTGGGGGACAAACCACCCCCCCCCCCCCCGGAAACCATTCTAGCACCTGATAGGGCTTTTTTTGCCAACGAATGGGCAACCCTATTATAAGAACATTTAACATGAGTAAATCAACAAGAAGAAAAGAGAGGTAATAGCTCAATACAGTCTGAGAGAACCGAGCTACAATCAGAGAGAGACTTTCCTTCTTGCGTAAGAGCTTGGACCACTTCAAGTGAGTCCCCTTCAATAATAACATGTGATAGACCATTGGTGGCAGCAAAAACCAGTGCTTCCCGATACCCCATAGCTTCGACAGATCGAGGAGCTAGCAGACCCGTGAAAGGGATAGATGCCATCCCAAAAAGCTGTCCCATATAATCCCGGGCCACCAAACCAACACCCACAATCATTTTCTTCTTACAAAGAGCATCGTCTACATTGATCTTGACCATACCAACAGGAGGCAAACACCACTTAGGAACCAGTAAAGGATCAGCAGAGACTAAGGTAGATTTTTTAGGCTCAGACGCTAATTGAAAATTCGAGCATAAGTCCAAGGCCTTTTCCAAAATACAGGTCGTTGTCCAGCTTTGGCCGTTAAAAAGCAGATCATTCCTGGCTTTCCAGATAAACCAACGATAGAGACAAAAAGGGCTTCCATATCCTCCGTCACCCCACTGTTCTGGAATGACTTCGAGATGGAGCCCCACCACTTGGAAAAATGGGCGGTGCCCCAGAAGGAAGAGATAGCAGAAGCAAACGGGGATCGATGCCACACATCTTTAGCCGATTTACATTGAAAGAGCATATGTTCAAGGGTTTCAACATGTGACTGGCGATGAGGACAATATGGAAGAACATCAACATTCCTCCGATGCAGATTATACATGATAGCAACAACATTATGAGAACAACGCCACATAAACATCTTAATCTTATTAGGAATGGGAACAGACCAAAGAGATTTCCAGAGGGGTTTCAAAGAATCACCTGAGCTTGATTCCCCCCTTTCATGGGAGTGTCGTAAAAAAATGCTATTCATAGCCAAATGATATGCAGATTTTACTGAAAAAGAGCCATTGCTAGTGTAATGTTGTCACGCCCCGCCCCGCGCACGGCACCCTATGCGAGCCCGAGCCGGTGCGGCCGCGTGCCCACGACGATCCCATCCCTCTTTATACAATATTGTCCGCTCTGGACGTCCAAAGCACATAGACTTCCCAGTGAGGTCACCCATCCCTGGATTACTCTAGGATGAGCACGCTTAACTGTGAAGTTCCTATGCGCTTTAGCCCGCCCTCACGGCTTTAAAAGGCCTTGTACAAGTAGGAGGGATCTTTTCTTAAAAACCATGACTTGCCCTCTTCCGTCCGAACGGAGCCTGCTTCCTGCAGTACCGCCGACCACCGGAAAGCGGGTTGTCACAATCTACCCCCTTAGGGATGCAACGTCCTCATTGCACAGGCCCAGCAACCTCCCCTGGGGTCCGTGATAGCAGAGCACATCCTACCCACCACTTTGCCCAGGGCAGGGCTTTGATACCATTTGTAACGACCCACTCCATCTTTGTATAATATTGTCCGCTTTGGACGCTCAAAGCCCATAGACTTCCCAGTAGGTCACCCATCCCTAGACTACCCCAAGATGAGCACGCTTAACTGTGAAATTCCTTGAGAACTTATTGGAATTGAGAGAATAGATTTCACATCTAAGTCTGAAAATAAAGACTTTATCAAAGAAAAATTCCACATGTGCGTCTCATCATCAATAAGATCAGCCACTCAGTTGATACCATAAAGAGGGGAATCCACCAATGGGGGAGGGCTAAGAGTCTTAAAAGATAAGGACCGAGGAAGCCACGGATCCTTCCAGATATCAATAGAAGACCCATCACCCACACTCCATCGCCACCCCTTCTTAAGGATAGATTTGCCAACAACAATACTTCTCCAGGCCTAAGAAGCAGCATTAGGACAAGGGGCGTCCCAAAATGATAAATTATGAAAGTAGTTCCTTTTGAAAAGTTGCTGGAATAAAGAACGAGGCCCTTGAAGTAAACTTCAACCTTGTTTGGTTAAGAACGCAATATTAACAACATGAATATCATGAATAACCCAGCCCTCCCTTAGACTTCCGCTTACATAACTTGTTCCAACGGACCCAACTAATCTTATTCTCACTCTCTTTTGCCCCCCACCAGAATTTACGAATAGCACAACTAAGATTTCTGCACACTTGCTTCGGTAACAGAAATCATTGCATGACATAATTGGGCATGGTCGAAGCCACTGACTTAATCATGACCTCTTTACCAGCAGGGTTCAATGTCGAGTCTCCAACTTTTTAATCTGTCCAAAACACGATCAGAAACATACTTAAAAACTTCCGTTTTGGATTCGCCAATAATGGACGGTAGCCCCAAGTACTTGCCTCCCTGAGTCTCAGTTCGGATATTCAGGAAGTTGGAAATCCTTTGTTTTAACATCGTTGGGCGTATTTGGACTAAAAAACAAAGTAGATTTCTCTTTGTTTACCATTTGTCCAGAAGCACCTTCATATTTGCGGAGAATGTCCTCAATAGCGTGATAACCAGCATCTGAAGCTTCCCAGAAAAGAATGGAGTCATCAGCGAAAAAAAGATGGGAAATCGGAGGGCAATGTAAACCCACCTTAATCCCGCAAAGAGTCTGGTCTTCAATCTCCTTCTGAATAAGATAATGGAAGCCCTCAGCGCACAGAATAAAGAGATACGGGGAAAGGGGACAACCTTGCTGAATACCTCTGGACGGGGAAAAAAGGTCGCCCTTATCACCATTAATAACAGTAGCAAATGAGACGGAAGACACACAGGCCATAACCCACCGGATCCATTGTTCATCAAAACCAAATCGACGTAACACTGCCTCCAAGTAAGGCCACCCACTGGATCCATTGTTCACATCTAGACTTCATCTTTCGCTCCTCTATTGAAGTAAATATTTTGGAAACTGAGCCTATTCGTTTTTGGTTTTTAGAGCATCCGCAATGGTAATAATCAAAACAAATAGTCAAAATATGTCACATCAATATTTGATTATCTATTTAGTCCATAATTAAACTTAACAATTTCTACTTCCACATTGGTTATTTTTGCATTCCTAATAAAAAAAAAACTCTCACAATCACAAACGAGTTTCAATCATGCATCCGACCACACCAAATTATTCGTCTCAATGAGACGATTCCAATGTGGGGTGTTTTTGAGTTTTGATTATTGGTAAAAGTTGTTAAGTTTGGTTATGAAATGGGTGGAATTTGGTTATTTTCTAAAAGACTTATAACTTTACTTATTACAATGTAGGGTGTTTTTTGAGCATTGTTGTTAAATTTGCTTATCCATACCCATTTGCTTATTATAATGGAGATGCTCTTAGAGTATCCACAATGCTATAATCAAAAGTAAAAGGTTTTTAAAGTTAACAATGTTGATGCTAAATATGGCTCACAATGCTGTAATTAAACTTAACAACCTCCTTATAAATAATTAATTTTTGGGTTTTGGATAACCAAAACTAGCAACTTTTTGCCAATAACCAAATTTATTAGAGTATCCTACATATGCTCAATCAAATACACCAATCATTATACAAAAATGTTCTATCTCTCTTCCATTTTCCCCTCTCTCCCTCTCTCTCTCTCTCTCTCTCTCTTTGAACAATATTTTCAAAAACTTATTATTTTTAAAAAATAGTTTTTTTTTTCCAAAAAAAAGTTTCAAAAGCTATTTTATATTTCTAGTAAATAGTTTCTATTAGTTTCAAAACTTTTTTTTAGAAAACTTATTTTCTAGTGTTCATAGTTTTTTGTTTTTTGTAGTTTGAAAAGATGATGTGACAAGTTTTGATTATGTCATTATAGACATCTACATTGCTAAACTTAGCAATCTCTTAAATGAATAATCAAAAGTTGGTGTGACAACTTTTGGTTATAGCATTGTGGATACCCTTAGGGAGGTTTTTAAGATTCATGAGAGAGAGAGAGAGAGAGAGAGAGAGAGAGAGAGATTATTGAAGACCGTGCGCAGGGGTTATAAGACTCCCAAACGGCCAAGCATATGTCGTTCAATTTGATCTGTCCCATATTTACTAGATATTTTTTGCTTTCATTGTTTTTTTTTTTTGCTTTCATATATATATATATATATATATATATATATATATATATATATATATATATAGACACACACATTTTAGACTTGGACGATGTAATAACCGGAGAAGTTCACTGAAATAGATTGTAATTTTATTGAGATTGTGGTGTTTGTCTTGAAATAGAGACCGCAATAGACTACTTAATTATTATAGGTATATAAAAAGTTGTTTACTTTAGAAAACACAAGGTTAAGAGTTTAAAATACAGTACAGTACGTTGTTAGAATTTAAAATACTCCAGTTCTTTACTTCTTTGTTTTGTGTGTATAATTTTCGTGCCCGGTGCAGTGCACAGCACAGGTTTATTGCTAGTCTTTAAATGGAGTGGAGTAGTACGTATATTATTGCAGTGACAGTGACAGTGACAGTGACACTTTTCGTGTGGAGTGCTTTGAGCGTGCCAAGTGGCATAAATTGGTTTGCCCTTCATTAGGATTTAAAGTGGCCGCGCCGCATGTGTGGTAGTAATTCAATCATAAATCGAACATCTTAGATGCTGGAGTATTTGGCATATCTCATTCGTGATTCTTTGACTTTCTAATTTTTGTTTTTAAGATTGATCTGAAAAGTCACATATTTGTTTGTCCATATATCTAGCACGCTAAAAAGTTTGGCTTATTATGAGTTATGTACGAAAGATAACCCAAAGCTATAATAATAATTAAAGAAACGGGAACAAAAAACAACCAACTTCCGATTGCGAAAGTTATGGTCCCCCATCCCCTATTCTTCTAAGGACTACATGGCCCACCTACATAAATCAACTCAATCTGGAGGGCCCTTTTTATTTTTTAGTATTTTATTTCCTGATGAAGCTTATAAGGGCACAACAAGGGTTTTGACTGTCCGGATGAAAGATCGTGGGCTTTACTTTATGGCCCGAGATCTTCTTCTATGCCCAAAAATTGGGATCATCATCAAACTATTCATCTTTTAGGCCTTTCTGTGTGTGTATGCATGGTTAACCTAAGATTTACTGTATATTACTCCCCGTACTAATTTAAATGTTTTCTATAATTTTACGTGCATTTTCAAACTCCCAAAAAATATATTTTGGCATATTATTATTTTTTATTTCTTATACCAAATTAAAGTTCTCATTGAGTAGTTTAAGTTGTTGTAAGAAAATTAAAAAAAAAAGAAAAATTCTAAAATCAGCTCAATGGGCTGACAATAGTAAGTGTGTGAATGTGTATTAAAGGGTATATAAAGTACACAGAAATACGTGTTTTTCCTGTCTTCTAGTGTATTTATTGTCAGCCCAGTGGGCTGACAATAGCAAGACCGTTAAAAAAATAATATGTAGAAGTATATTTTCTACGTATTATTTTTTGGGGTTGAAAATATACAAAAAATAGTAGGGAACATTTAATTTGGGACGGAGGAGTATCTTTTAGGCCCTTTATCTTGCTGTTTTGGAATCGAAAGACCTTTCGACACATATACATTTTTTTTTTTTTTTTGGCTAAGCGACACAGATACATTTACACATATCAATGCACAATACATTTTTTTGGGCCTCATCTCGAGTCTCACAAAGATGATCCGAATCGTGCATCTTTCTTAAACTATTTTTTTGAGTTTGCCCTATGATTTCTGAAAAAGCTCTTACCGATATCCGTTTGGTGCAGATTTTTTTACAAGAACACTCAAAAAATTAGTTTAAAAAAGATGCACAGTTTGAATTATCTTTGTGGGATCCGAGATGGATCACAAAAAATGTATGTGCATGATATGTGTAAAAAAGTATGTTTGCCTGGTTCTAGAAAACCAAGGGGATGAAATGGCGATACCGCGGCTAATTAAACAGACGCAAGTACTACTCCTATAAAAATAGATTTTGATGAGTCAATATTCATTACTCGTTAAGACAAGTTTATAGGTGAACCTAATCACGTTCTTACCGTGAAGACAATCCACGTGCTTAATGACTCGTGGTTTTAACTTTTAATGAATGGCTGGGTTGCCAATTAGGGAGATGTTTTGCCAACTGATTGCACAGATCCTTCCACCTAATTAAAAACATCCTTACAGGTTTTTTTTTTTAATAATTTAGATGTCCAGACCAGTCTATGCACATCTCGACTAATCTTGGGAGATTAATCTCATTGTCCACTTGTGGTTTCCCAATTAAAGGAAAAACAAAGGCTCCGTTTGTTTGGGCGTAATATATTTTCCGGTAAAATATTTTACCTATTTTTCGGTATTTGGTTGTGTAAAATATGAGGAAAACATTTTACATGTAAAATATTTTCTATCAATTGGATGAAAAATGACTTATCCTTAAATCTTCCGTTAGTTTTTTTTCTGAAATGACCCCCTTGCCTTCTACTGCAATTCTTATTACTCAGTTTCCTCGATTATCAGTCCTGACTCACGTTCAATTCCAATATTCTCAAATCTTTCCACCATTTAACACATCCTTATGGATGATCAAAGGAAAATGTTAACTTAATTAACCAGAATTCTTTGAAAGGTGATTAATTAAGATTCAGAGATTGATATTATCTATACTATCTATACTACTTCTTTTAAATGTACGAAAGTGTTTTCTACTCTTTCTTTTCCACAAATGCCCCTGGCACTTGCAAGTAATTCCAGCCCCACCCCACAACTCTTTCGAACCGTTACAATGGAGAAACGCCTCTCCAAATAACCGTCCAGATTTTAAGGACAACTGTCAGTGGAAAGTCCCTTTCAAAAGTCAAAATAATTCGATGCAACAATTGGCAAAAAAAACATTAATCTCAGTTTTTTAGGAAAAATAGGTGTTTGGGTCATATTACGCGCATCTCAAAAAATCTCAGGAGCCTGATCCAACCGCCCCACTTGCGAGGAGTCAAATAAAATCGGAGCAATGGGTCTGTATAGACTAGCCCCACAAGTAGTTGATAACACATAAGAGATTTTTAATATGAAAACTTAAGGCTTAATCAACCCAGTAAACATAAATAAATATTTCCGAATATGGAAAAGGGAAAAGACAGGAGGTTTGAATTGTTAAGTACATTATCCAACTTACGTCGTTAATTGACGAGGTGTGTCGGTTAATTGGCAATTCTTGCCATTAACTGTTGTGGCTTTCGAAAAAGGTGTGTTCTTCCAAGTGGCATTTGTTTGCCACCAAAACAGTTGCATCTTTTCCATTTGGTTTTTTCCCGAATTGTTCCCACCCTTCCATAAGGCTTCGTTCATCTCTATAAATAGTGCTTCTTTGCATCTTTTTAAGACCCCGAAAAAATTATAAAGCACATATGTTGCATTCATATCGAGTCTGAGAGTAAGTACTACACAACTTTGCGTTCGCTTGTTGAAGACCCTTTGCATTCATACATTGCATTCAAGTTCGTGAGGTGTGCATTCAAAGTGTTGCGTTAACTTGCGTAAAGATTGTAGCATCCTATGAAGATGACGTCGAGAATCGGGAGTACAACGTATTCTTTGGTGTCCCCATTTGTGAGTTAAATTTTCCATTAACTGCTCATGTTCTAATCTGCTCAAAAGTTACTTTAATTAATTGTTTAAGTAGTTTGCTTATATAATTCCTCCAAAATCTGTTTTAATATTGGGTTAATTAGTTTTATACACAATTTGTTGCTTGTGTACATTTCAGAGTTTGACTAATACCTCACAAGTTCTACCATTTCCATCTTATTTATTGGTTTCCATAGCAGTCAAGTGATATAGATTTACGGGAAACCCCATTACCATCTTATTTAAATATGTTTTGATTATGTATAAATTTTTCTATTATTTTGCCTTCATAACAGTTTGAAATTGAGCAATTGTAAGAAGCACTTAGTATTAGAGACTAACATTACACTTGGTTTTTGGCAAAGGAAAAGAATCATAAAATTTCAAGAATGGAGTTCTTCAAAATATTAGAAGATCTGATATCTCTTTTAAGAGGTACTGAACAAGATACTTGGATAACAATGTTTGGCAATGTTGACCAACATGACGACAAAGTTTCAACACTGAAGGCTGAAATACCCAAAGACATAGACCATTTGATAGAGAAGGCTTTCCAATCAAAGCTACATCAAGTGAAGGCTCAATTACCCAAAGAGATACATGTGATAGAGAAGGCATTCCAAGCAAAGGTAAAAAATCTCAAATGGGAGTTACACACTGCAATGTTGACGAACAAAATCAAAGTGGTTGAGTTCAAGAAAAATAACTACACAAATGTGCATATACTAATCAAACCAAATCCAATGCCAAAAAGGAGAATCAAAGACCATCACAACAACTAAACACCATCAAACATAATAATACCCCATATGCAGAGTAATATTGCAAAATATGATACGATGGCTCATATGCAAGGACCTTCAAAAACTATCAAAATGCTTATGAAATATTTATATGGGAGACAGAAAGGTATGATTCTAACTCAAATTGCCAAATAGACTATATATATTTGTAATAAAATATGATAAAAAAATTATTTGTTTATTCATGCAGGCAACTTCGTTTATTCATGAAGGCAACTTCAAACCAATGTACAATCAATAAAGAAAAAGTGCAAGTAGATCAAAAAAGAGGAACCGTACTACAGTGGCATAAATGTATTCAACTTTTGGACCAATTCTACACATTTGTTTTCCTATTTTTCCGGTTTTTGAAGAACAATTCTACACATATGTTTGTAAGCCTACATCAAACCATGTATTTTGATTTCAGATGTTATTTTTTTGGAAGTCCGTCATTTTCTTTTTTTACCACCTTTTCAGTTGTTTGTACTTCGACAATCATGTATTTCGATTTCATCTTCTACTACTAACATATAGACAATTATATGGGGGTTGCCTACTCACTAGTCATGAAAAAAAAGAGAGGAAAGAAAGCCACTTGCACCAAGCACACACACACTGTGCTTTCCCCGCATCCCCCCATCAGTTTACTATGAAGAGAAAAATGAAAAGGATCAAGCCATGAGTCCCACTATAGTCGTCTACTTGCAAGCTCGACTCAATAAAAGAAATTATATTTGAGACTTAGGAAATGAAACTGGTACGAAATGAAATTCATAGAATATATATGAGAATCGAGAGTTTAAAGCATCAAGGTCCTACCAATGAAACCTAGTGTTACAAAATCACAAAGATTTGTGGCTATCATGGCACCTGATTTTTCTCCCAATTTCTTTCCTTATTTCTCTCAATTGTATCAATTAGTGATTGTATGGAATCCAGTAAATATGCTTTCCTATATTATCTCTTTTGTACATTGGCTCTTTATGCCCATTGATCGAATGAGAAAAACAACCAGTACGTTAGAATCCTAAAACACATTATCTGTAATTTCCTTCTGTTTGATATGGTATCAGAGCCACACCCATATTAATCTGTATCATCTTTTCTATCTCCCACCACCAACTCATATCCTCATTCGTTCATTACAACCATGACCACTGAATTATCTACAAAAACCTCTGCCAAATCTGAATCATCCCCAGTCATTCATATTCAATCCGAAACCTCTGGTTTCAAACCATCCATCATTCTTACCGAATCCAACTATGATGTATGGTCTCAAATCTTGGAGATGCAGATTGCAGAATATGAAAAGATTGAGTATATTGTGGGTCAAATACCTCAACCGAATGAAACCGATGCTTCCTACGGGAAGTGGTATGCAAAAAATCAAAGGGTTAAGCGATGGTTGCTTACATTCATGTCACCAAAAATTATGAAACGCTATCTTCGATTGCGCACAGCACGTGAAATCTGGAATGCTCTTGCCCAAGCCTTCTATGATGGATCGGATGAATCACAAATTTTCTCATTGAATCAACGAGCTTTTTTTACCAAGCAGATGAGTTGCCCTCTCTCAACCTATTATGGTGATCTCATAGAAATTTTCCAAGAATTGGACCATCGTGATAAGATTGTAATGAAAGATCCCGATGATGTTGTCGCGTATCAAAAATCAGTTGACCGATTGCATGTGCATATCTTCTTGAATGGCCTCGATGCAGAATTTGAACAACTTCGCGGTGAGATTCTCAAGAAGGATCCAATACTGGATCTTGAAGAAACCTATGCATATGTACGCCGGGATGCTATTCGTAGAACAACTTTGAATGAAGAATCTGATCACCCGGAGTCCTCAGCCATGGTGGCTCACTAGTCCAGGCCGCAAAAACGGCGAAACAATCCGAACCAAGGAGCATCTAACCCCCAAAATCATAGTTCTGAACAAAATCGCTCATCTGGTGGATCACAAAACCGTAGCTATGAAGTGGGGGCTGCACGACCAGACCATTTTTGTACTCATTGTAATGGAACCGGACATACTAAGGCACGGTGCCATGAACTGATTGGGTATCCAGAATGGTGGGATCCTACCAAGGCACCAAGCAAATGGAATTCAAAGCCCAATCACCATGTTTCTGTTGCTGTAGCCGAACCTCCAAACAGTAATCCTTAGGAGGCCTCATCTTTGATTGTTAAGACAGGTAACCTTGGTAAGCTTTTTCATACTTCTGCACCTATTAGTAATAGTACTTGGATAATTGATTCTGGAGCTACTGATCACATGACCTTCGATGTTAAACATGTTCATTCTATGAAACCATCTAAACAACCCTTAGTATCCACAACCGATGGTACTTTCTCTCCTGTTATTGGAAAAGGTTCAATCACTCTCACAAAAAATTTGAATTTAGATTTTGTTTTGGTTGTTCCTTCCCTCAACTATAATCTGTTGTCTGTTGCTCAAATAACCTGCGCTTTGCAATGTATCGTGATTTTTTGGCCTAACCTTTGTGTTTTTAAGGACATTCAGACTCAGAGGACAATTGGTTATGGTACTAGGAGGGGGAAACTCTATTATCTTGATTTAACATGACCAAGTTCAAATAAGTTGGCTCAAGTTTTCCTGGTTGAAGGATCGGGAAAATCTAAGAATTCAGAAATTTGGTTGTGGCATAAGCGCTTAGGACATGCTTCTTTTGGGTATTTAAGGAAATTGTTTCCAAAGTTGTTTTGTCATTTGACTGATTCAGATTTCTAGTGTGACATTTGTGAGTTAGCTAAACATCATCGTGTCTCATTTCCAATAAGAATGCATAAAAGTCCAGTTCCATTTATGGTTGTCCACTCAGATGTATGGGGTCCAGCGAAGATTCCTTCACTAAATGGTGCACGCTGGTTTGTTTCATTTATTGATGATCATTCTCATATGACTTGGGTGTGTTTAATGAAATCAAAAGCCAAAGTTAGTTATTTATTTTAGAAATTTCATAAGATGGTAGTCACTCGGTATCAATCTCAAATACGGGTTCTCCGCAGTGATAATGGTACGGAATTCGTTAATCAAGACTTTCATAAGTATCTGAATTTGCATGGCATGATTCATCAAAAGACTTGCACTTCCTCCCCTCAGCAAAATGGGGTTGCAGAGCGCAAGAACCGTCATCTTCTTGAAGTAGTACGTGCTTCCTTATTTGGGGCTCACATGCCCACTAGCTACTGGGGCGCAACCCTCACCGTAGCAGCCTACCTCATCAATCGTGTACCTTCTAGTTCACTACAATTTCAGACTCCCTTTAATGCTCTTCATTAGGCTATCAGTGCTCCTACGGTGCCAAATCTGTCACATAGAGTATTTGGGTGTGTTGCTTTTGTGCATATTTACAAACCTTTGAGACATAAGTTGGAACCCCGGGCCTTTCAATGTGTATTTGTTGGCTATGCCGTGCATCAGAAATGCTATAGTTGTTATCATCCTCCTTCTCGAAAGACATATGTTACCCTTGATGTTACCTTTCGCGAGGATGAAATGTATTACTCTGCCCCCGAGTCTCCACTTCAAGGGAGGAGTGATGGAGGTGAATTGGAGACTCTGCTACATCCTTTGGATCCTATAAATAGATGCTTGGATATCAGTGGAGAATGCCCAAATCAGGCGAATGGAAGCAACTCAGAAGATGGGAGCCCAGATCAGGCAGATGAGAGTGGTCAAGATCAGGTGATAGAGCTTGAGCCAATGTCCTCACCAGTACCATAGCCACCATAAGCAGCAATTTCCCCTGCTCTTCTGTACCTTTTAACCAATTGGACTCTCAAGTTGATTCTATCACTGAGTCTCAGGTAAATTCTGAACCCAACTTAAAAGTGCTACCCTATCGAGTCACAAGAGGAATACCTAGAGTACAATATGAACCCACCCTTATTTCCAAACGTAAGTATCCGATGAGTAACTTTGTGTCTTACTATAAACTGTCAAAGGAATGTGAATCATTTGTGCATCAATTATCTGCTGTATCTATTTCTAATAGTGTGCAGGAGGCCTTGAGAGTTCCCAAGTGGAAGGAAGCAATGAATGAAGAAATGAAGTCCCTCCAAAAAAACCTAACACAGGAAGTTTGTGATTTACTTGAAGGAAAGAAACCTGTCGGATGTAGGTGGGTTTTCACCATCAAGTACAAAGCTGATGGAACCATCGAACGATACAAAGCCAAACTGGTTGCCAAAGGCTATACTCAAACTTACGGAATTGATTATGTGGAGACATTTGCACTAGTGGCCAAAATTAATACTGTTCGTATTTTGCTATCTCTAGCTGTAAATCTTGACTGGCCGCTGCACCAGTTTGATGTGAAAAATGCCTTTTTGCATGGAAATCTCCAAGAAGAAGTATACATGGAGTTGCCTCCTGGATGTAATCTGCAGATTGAAGGAAGCAAACATGTTTGCGAATTGAAGAAATCCTTGTATGGCTTGAAGCAATCCCCTAGAGCTTGGTTTGGAAGATTCACAAGTTCTATGAAAGCATTTGGATACAAGCAAAGTAACTCTGATCATACACTTTTCTTGAAGCATAATTAAGAGAAGATCACTACTCTCACTGTGTACGTTGATGATATGATAGTGACCGAAAATGATCTAGAAGAGAAGAAGACATTGCAGGATTATCTTGCCCGTGAATTTGAAATGAAGGATCTTGGTTCATTAAAGTACTTCCTAGGAATTGAAGTATTAAGATCCAAGAAAGGTATTTTTCTGTCTCGACGGAAATATGCCTTAGACCTGTTAAATGAAACTGGTATGTCAGCTTGCAGTCCGGTTAGCACTCGTATGGAAGAAAATCGAAAGCTAGGTATGTACACAAATCAAGTTCCTACTGATAGGGAACATTATCAGAGGCTAGTAGGGAGATTAATGTATCTTGCACATACTAGGCCTGATTTGGCTTATGCACTAAGTGTTGTCAGTCAATTCATGCACTCCCCGAGCGAGGAACATATGAATGCCGTCACTTGTATCCTGCACTAGTTGAAGTCGTCTCTTGGAAAAGGAATTATGTTTACAAAAGGCGACAACTTGGATATTGAAGGTTATACAGATGTCGATTGGGCTGGGTCAATCGATGATAGATGTTTGTGGGTGAAAATCTAGTCACTTGGCAAAGTAAGAAACAAGAGGTTGTAGCTCGATCCAGTGCTGAGGCTGAATACAAGGGAATGGCTAAGGGAGTATGCGAATTACTGTGGATCAGAAATCTTATGCAAGAGCTACATATTGAATAGACTAGTCCTATGAGATTACATTGTGATAACAAGGCAGCATGTGATATTGCCCATAATCTAGTTCAACACGATCGAACTAAACATGTTGAGGTGGATAGGCACTTTATCAAGGAAAAACTTGAAGCAAAGCTGATTGGAATATCACATGTTCGTTCTCAAGACCAACTTGCTGATATACTCACCAAGGCAGTATCAATTCACGCGTTCAATAGCTGTCTCGACAAGTTGGGCATGAGTAACATCTATGCACCAACTTGAGGGGGAGTGTTACAAAATCACATAGATTTGTGGCTATCAAGGCACCTGATTTCTCTCCCAATTTCTTTCCTTATTTCTCTCAATTGTATCAATTAGTGAATGTATAGAATCTAGTAAATATGCTTTCCTATATTAGCTCTTTTGTACATTGGCTATTTATGCCCATTGATCGAATGAGAAAAATAACCAGTACGTTAGAATCCTAAAACACATTCTCTGTAATTTCCTTTTGTTTGATACCTAGGACAAGGATTCTATATGAACCAATAGATTGAATCGCGCAGTTTCAAAACTAATGTGAAAATAAAAGAATAAGGGAAGGAGTGGCCACAAAAAATAGAAAGGAAACCAACAATAAAACTTGCCAACGTCAAACATTTTCAATAATGAAAATGACCATACAAAATAACATCCACTTCATAATAAATTTTCAACGTCAAAATTTAATTAGTGGAAAGTTAAGATAAAGATAGTATGGAGAATTAATTTCACATTCTCAAATTTATATATGAAATAACATCCACTTCATTTCTTTTTCATTTTCTTGACCATTTTGTTCGGTATTTCCAACATATTATTCTTTCAGACAAGTAAAGAAGCGATATAATAATTTGACAATAAAAATAGGATACTGATTCTCATAGTCTACTTCCTTATAAATGCTAAAAAAATATGTAATCTTTTAAAAATTAAATGCGATACAATTCTTAAAGCACAAAGTTTAAAAGCAGTTTCTGTTATCATAAAAGGAGTGAAAATTTTATTTTTGTACAAATGACAAATGTCTTGTTATTTACAACAATGGGATGCCAAAGTCAATCTCTCGAGAACACAACGCGATAGACTTTGCATCGCAAACTTGACAAGGAATCTAGCGAGGATAAAAAGCTTGTCAATCTCAAATTTTCTTTTCTTAGAAGTTTATAATTTCTTTCAATACATAATTAAACACATTCAATATGATAACAATACAAGATCGATTTGTCAAAATTAACATCACATTCCTTGGCATTTCTGTGCGTTTTATTGGTGATAGGACCACTCCCTCACGTATGGTGCACGTAATTCTACGTACGTCGTACCTAGGTACATAAACAGAAAAAGGTTCGTGTATATACATTCATATATATAGACGAATTTTGGCTTTACCGGTATTAATTTAATGCCGTTAAAAGACACTGTTTGTGGCATTAATAAGACCGCTGAGAATAATTACCCAAGAACGGTGGTTTTCTAAGACTGCCGTTTTTAGTGACTTTTACCGGCAGTTTTTTAAATTATCACCAGAAAAAGTAGAATGTGCGGTTGTTTTTAATACCGGCGGTTTATTACCGCCGTTTATAATAAAACTGACCCGTATAATATAAATAATATTACTTATCCTAGTTGAACCAAAATGAGGGTTAGCCCAGTTGGTCGCACGCGCGCGCAAAGATGCGGAGGTTCCGGGTTCGACTCACAGGGAAAGTAAAAAAATTAACTGCCCATTTCATTCCCGGCGGTTTTGTAATGCCGTTTTTAGTATTACCGCCGGTTTGTTACTGCCGTTTTTGTTTTCCAGATAATTGCTTTACCGACGGTCTATTACCGGCGGTTTTCTAATGCCGTTAAAGGTAAAATTTAGCGTAGTCCGTATGTATACATACATGTATTCACATATTGAAAGAAAAATTCATTTTAAAAAATGGGGGATTCCTAGGAACAAAACACAAGTTCTTAAGGCTTCAGGGAACAATTTGGCTTAAATTAATTAAATCGAGACAAAAAGGGTATTTCTGAGAATAAAATACAATTTCTTAATGCTTCAAGGGAATATAACACCACAAGGGTACAACCACCAGGATTTCAAAGCCTGGTAGTTTCGATAAATTTATCCTATATATAATATATAATATATATATATATATATATATATATATATATAAAATAAAACAGAGCTGTGTTTGAATCCAATAGACAACTAACGCTCTAGTTTTATCCCCTCCTTTTGCATAAATCTCTGCCCTCCATTCTATATTCCTTTTTTAGTCTCAAATGTTTCCCTGATATAGAATTAGATGAATCAGTAATGAGGTATGATTTTGATTTAATTTTATTTCCTTTTCCAAAACCTACTTTTGTTCCCTTCTCCTTTTGGTTCAAAATTTGGAACCCTCTCTCTCTCTCAACCGTGGTTCAAAAATTGAGAGGTCCTTTACCTCTTCAGTTTGGGTTTTTTGTTCACATTTTTGCAACATGAATTTGAGTTCATCCAACAACGTCGATGGCAACAAAGTTCTATTCTTCCGGTGCTCCTGTTTGGGTCTTTCTGTTCAGGTCTTTTTTTTTAATCGCATCAAAACTCGATTACGTAGGGATTATTTCTAAATGAATTTATGATGTTTAAGTTTGTTTTGCAGCAGGTTTACCTAACAAGTTTATCGGAAAATTGAGATACACTTAAAGTTTTTGTTTACATTTATCCATTCGCATGCGTATGAATTTTTACTATATTGAAGGTAGACGGTTAGTTTTGTGAGATTTTTTATTTCTTTTGAATCTGCTTTTTCATTTTTTGAATGTAGACAAAAAAAAAAAAACACATCTTTGATAAAAAGGCGTGATCGCTATGTGTGATAAAAAGCCTTGGTGAAGAACTCATATTGGCTGTCTAAACATTTAAGTTCTTGATTAGGTAGTATTAGCTCTATTTCCTTTCTAATTTTATCTTTCGCAATTTTAATTGGAGTGTAGCCGGTGGTCTTCTTCCGTAATTTTATATTTGTTAATATTAACCTTAACAAAGGGTTAGTTTGTTTGGTTATTTTATTAGAGACTTGATAAGTGTACTCGCACGTGATTTTTAATATAAAAGGCATCTTTGATGAATTTCTCATAATAAGAGTGTTTTGCAAAACGTAGTGATGTTGTTTAAAAAAGGAAGGGGAGGCTGATCTAATGAATATGGTTTTTTCCCTCTGTGGTAATTCCAATCAGCTACTTTCTTCCTTCTTTTTTTTCAAAATAGAAATGAGAGAGAGTAAAGGGTTTAAAGGGTCCGGCGAGGTCACAGGAGGCGGAATGGATGTGTATCCCAATTTTAACCAACCAAACAGGTAATTCAAGTAGACTAATAATTAATTTCGGGGTTTGGGCTAAAAGTATATGGAATTTGCTGTGATATCTGTGCTAAAAATGAAACCTTTTTTTTTTTGTGGGCATAAAAAAGTGTTTGTTAAAATCATGGAAAAAAGTAGCCGGACTGGATACTGAAAAGGGCAAGTCAAACGTCTAAAATCGAACTATGATTGGAACGAAGCCTCTCAAATCCAATTAGAAATCGGATGATTCATCGTCAAAGTAGGATATTTAGAGCAACAAGATCCATTTGTGCCTTAAAAATGTGTGAAATTATGTTGAATATTCAATGAAAGCATTAAACAACTATGAGTAAGCAATTAGGTGAGAATCAATTTGAAATTTCTGAAGTCAAACAAACAACGTGTTTTTGTTCTAAATACATATTACCTCTCTAGGTGCAATCCCACTTTATTTTTTGATTTATGTGTGTGAACTCTCACTGTGATGAATCACTAAATTTATGTTTGTTTTGGTATACAAGGTTCTAAAAAGAACGGAGTTGAAGTAAAGCTACAACTGAATGCTTTGTGTCTCTTGGAACCTCTCATTGGGAATGAAAGATGAAAAGAATTTTCATATGCCAATATTTCTTTATCATTTTATTCTGCTTCCTCTAATATTTCTTTCGTTTGGTAAGTTGTGGGGCGGACATTGTTAAATATAAGTTAGGTACTAAATGAACTTAGAAATAAGACATCTTTGGTTTCATTGGTTTTGTAAAATGTACTCCTTAATATTTTTAAAAAACTGCTGGTACCCCACCCCCGAAACCAACCCCCCCTTTTTGAAAATGAAGAGTTGGCCTTCGGAAAAGCATCCACAAATCCTCCGTAGGGTTTTATCCCCTTCAAGCCACGTTTAGGAACACTGCCTATTGCAACTCCAAGAGATCTCCAATTGTAACTCCAATTTTTTCATTAGCATTTGTCTTCAACAACCATTACCAGTGAAACCCAATCCAGATGTATATACCGAAAACTTATCTTTGAACAAGGTATGTGAGATATTTTTATGTTTATGTTATGTAATCACTATTATAGTGCACTGCATTTTATTGATATAGTTTCGCTTTGTCGCCAACTAATTAAACATTATGTTTTTTCATAGCAAGGCCCTGTATAATGGATGCCATATGTAAGACCATGAATTAATTAGTGTGCTGCAGTAGGAGGGTTATTTTATTGATCATGGCTTTGGTGAAATAAACAGATTTGGCAATCTAGCTCTAGAGGATTTGCCAGAGAAATGCTTCCTAATGTAGGTATTGAGACGACTCAGTTTGAAGTCATAGTTCGTATTAATTCGAAATTTAATTTTGTTTTGTGCCCACATCTTGCTAAGGATTTTGGAACTCTTTTAAATACAAAGTAATTGGAGTGTATATTAAGACTGAATTGTTTTGGTCTTGCGATTCTATATTTCCTTACATGGCTTTCAGCATTAATTTTATAGTTTGACCGAAGACTCCATTGTATTACGGTAAGTTAATTAGGTAGAGATGTTCCTTATTATATTACATTTACATTCAGTCATGACTTCAAAGTTTTAATATCATACATGAATTATTTACAAATGGTTTTTTTTGGTGTCAGAGAAATCATCTGACTGAGGTTTTGGTGGTCTAATAAGGATTAGCTTTTGGTGGTATGATACCGTTTAGAACCTTTTTGTTTTGAATTTCCTTGCCTTCATATTTTATACATTTAGTTGGAATATAATGACCAAAATGCTTTGCCAGCTGTGTTTTCCATTGCCACGCCATAGTACGCCAAAAGTGCCAAAACACCTTTTCATAGGCATCTATGTACATACTGGCTCAAATTTGCTTGGCCTAGCTTAGTCGATTGTATGTGAGACAAGTATATGAAGTGACGAGTTGTGGATGGAGTGAAACTCATTGCTTAAAACTAATACTATGGTAAACATAATTTTTTTCTCTCATTAGATTCATTACTGTCACGCCCTCAATTTTCAACATAAATAACAATACCATTTTGATTACAAATCCTCACAATAGTACATAAGATACCCCAAATTACAATACAGTTCCCGAATACCACAAATCTGTCAAATTGATGCAGTAATCCAAAAATAGAGAAAAATAGTACAATACAGTTTGATTTACGAAGGCAGACATGTACTTCAGAAAATAGCTTTATCCTTTGATGTCTACATGCATTTCCCATCCTTCAAGACGGTGTCCTTGTAGTGTACCTGAAAATGATAGGTTGAGCTACACTAGCCCAGTAGAGAAATCTATACTCAAGTTATATGAAAATGCGATGAACCATGCGTCCAAAATCAATGGGTACAACAAAGTGTCAGAAAGAAAGGTGAGTCTTTCGTCACTAACGAGCATACCACTACCTAGGGAATCAAGATTTCATAAGGATATTCCTAACAGTTCACACGTCTAACTAGGACCAAGTCCAACTCAAATCGTTCTAATTAAACCACAACTGGTCCTCAACCGTCACTTGTCCATCGCTACGCCAATTCAAAGTTTAGATTCTCATATGAACACTGCATTCTGCCTCGATTTAAATACATATGTGAAGATCACACACCAGCAATACCATGGATCATCAACAGATATGAACAACGAACTCCAAGATGCTAATGACAGTGAATATATCTCACAGCAAAACAATATAAACATATCACAGAATATTCCTTTGGAACGTAATCAATTTGCCTTGTATTTCTCATGTGTTAGTCAATTTCCTTTTTAATAATATTCCGGGCATTTGGGACCCCGTGCGTCCACTAGAGACCTTTCATTTTTGTCCGGGCATTTGGGACCCCGTGCATCCACTAGGAATCTTTCATTCAAGTCCGGGCATTTGGGACCCCGTGCATCCACTAGAAACCTTTCGTTTTTGTCCGGGCATTTGGGACCCCGTGCATCCACTAGGAATCTTTCATTCAAGTCCGGGCATTTGGGACCCCGTGCATCCACTAGAAACCTTTCGTTTTTGTCCGGGCATTTGGGACCCCGTGCATCCACTAGGAATCTTTCATTCAAGTCCGGGCATTTGGGACCCCGTGCATCCACTAGAAACCTTTCGTTTTTGTCCCGGCATTTGGGACCCCATGCGTCCCATGTTCATTCCGGCATCGTACCATTCGATGGATCCGTGGCTTTCTTCATGTTTATGGTATCGTTCTACTTCTTGTTTCCCATTTCACAATCCTTAATGACCTCATGCTCAATATATATCTAATCTATACCATTCATACAACATGTCATACGACCTCATTATATCCACATACCGATTGAGCAATAACGTTCCAAAGCATTCCGAAACAATCAATCATGGCATAACATCAACAAGTAGATAAGTATACACCATTTCCTCATGTACATCACACTACCCTACGTATTGTACCAACCTATCACAACTCAACGGCATGCTGCCCACTAGTGTCAGTACTTACATCTCATGGAACGAGTGCCAAAGGAGTTTGAAAGATACGTGAGTCATGCGGACACGCATTACTATGCTACCACTCGGATTACTAGAAAAGCCCACATCTACCAATTATACTTTCCTCAACGTCTCACATAGCCTACGTTACACCCAAACAACCTTACGGTACATTTTCCATTTACAACGATACTAAGATTACATTTAATGAGTATCGAAGGGATTGGAACGATCAACGAATCATTGGAACCCGAGTAATGAAGTTTAGGGATGATTGGAATGTGATTGGAGAGTGTTGGAAATGATCGGGGGTTAATACAATCGACGAATGATCAATAAAGTTCAAAACAGTTTTCTTGGTCATTGGTACCAATACCTCAAAAAGTAGGTATTGGTACCAAACCAATCCAGAGAGCAATCCAAGATCAAGGTATTGATACCTAAAAAAGTAGGTATTGATACCTAAAAAAAATGGTATTGGTACCAAACCAATCCAGAGAGCAATCCGAGATCAAGGTATTGATACCTCAAAAAGTAGGTATTGGTACCACTGCTTGACAGTGGACGATTTGCAGAAAACGAAGAATATGTATAACTTCGATTTCAACCAACTAAAGCACAAATTTGGCACACAAACAACTCATAAACATATAAAGAGAGTAAGAAATTCCTACCTCATGTCAAGGATCGAAACCTATGTGATTTGAGCAAGCCCTAGCTCTCCAAACTCGACTTCGAGAGCAATACACCTCCGCCGAGCGCTAGCCAACGATGTACGAGCTCCAGTTACGTGCGTAGATGATGGATTTGGAGGTTGATTGTCTTGGGTTTTGAGTTTTGGGTGGAGTTTTTGAGTTATGGAGTGAGAGAGGGAGAGGAGCCGAGAGAGGGAGGGAGATCGGGAGATGAGAGAGAGAATGGGTTTGGGATTTTAATCCCCTACACCCCCCCCACACACATATATATACTAAGACACACACACAAATCACACTTGCACTCCCTCCATTTTCAATCCTTATCACTTAAGCCCCAATTCAAATAAATCCAATAAATTTCACATTTAGTCAAGATTTTTAACATTATAAATTCTTTAAAAGATTTTCAAAAATACGGGCCTCTACAATTACCAACATGATCTCTATTCCAGTTAATTTCTTATGGGAATTCCAATTCTAATTGAAGATTGTGTTTTTGTTGCTTTTTTGATGTTGCGTCAAATTAATATGCGGTAGGACAAATAAAATATTTATTTTGATAATATTCTTAGTTTTGTTAATTTCTTTTTATTAGGTTATGAAGCAGGGGTTGGTGTTGCAAATGGGAGAAACTGCATGAGAAAGCTATGGAGGTTGGCAGGTGCATAAGGATCACATGCAATGGGTTTTAGTTTTCATGCAGAAATATTGCAAGATGTGAGGTCCTCCTGCTATTACTAGAGGAAGATGAGAATAGAGGATTTGATTATGGTAAGAAGTGGAAAGAGATACGAATGGGTTGAAGTGGCGTAGAACGGGTGAGAATCTAAAGGAGGATTCGAATGTAAGTCATGATAAATTGGGGTTTGAAATTTATTACGGTTGATTGTGTTTTAATAGGTCAAAGGACGAAGATGGGTCTCTCACTGGTGTTGGGTTTGGTTTTGTAATTGCTATTGTATACGATTTGTTGAACATGCAATCACATTACGTTTAGGCTAAGATGACATTGTTTGTAGTTAATTTCACTTCAAGCATGAGCGTGACTGATTCTCGATGGAGCTGTTGAATTTTAGATTAGTCGAAGCGGTCCCTAATAATTAAAAATCGATTTGTGTTGGGGTCAAGTTATGTGGGTGTGTGTCCATAGGCACGATCTTGCTGAAGAGTAACGACACTAAAAGCCAATTCCCATGCCGCATTCTTTGAGTCGTGCCTTCAGGCATGGGTATGCGCTAGTCTCTCTCTCTCTCTCTCTCTCTCTCTCTCTCTCTCTCTCTCTCTCTCTCTCTCTCTCTCTCTCTCTCTCTCTATATATATATATATATATATATATATATATATATATACGGGGCGGTTCCGGGGACACCTAAAAAAACACCTCATAGTTTCCGATCAAATTTTGATGATCCGAGCCGCTCAATGTGATCACAACGTGATTTTAAAGGTATCCGCGAGAAATCAGCAAAAAAAAATGACCGGGAATGGCTTGATCTGAACAGTTTTGAACAATTTTTTACTAAACGGTTTAAATAAAAACTGCTCAAATCAAGCCTTTTCCGGTCATTTTTTTTGTTAATTTCCTGAGGGCACCTTTAAAATCACATTCTGCACACATTGAGCGGTTCAGATCATAAAAATTTGATTGGGAACTATGAGATTGATATATATATATATATATATATATATATATATATATATATATATACAGTTATTTTCAAATAAGGAGGTCCTTATTTTAGTTAAAATAAGGACCTCCCCATTTCTCCCATTTTCTGATTGAATTTCGATGATCCGAGCCGCTCAATGTGTTCAGAACGTGATTTTAAGGGTACCCGCGAGAAATCGGCAAAAAAAATGACCGGGAAGGGCTTGATTTGAGCAGTTTTTATTTGAACCGTTTGATAAAAACATAAACAAAAACTGCTTGGATGAAGCCCTTCCCGGTTTTTTTTTTTTGCTGATTTCTCGCGGGTACCCTTAAAATCACGTTCTGAATACATTGAGCGGCTCGGATCATCAAAATTTGATCGGAAAAGGGAGGTCCTTATTTTATTAAAATAAGGTGGTCCTTAGGAGAAGGGGACTCTATATATATATATACATACACAAATTATCAAGTGAGGGATCCCTCACTTTGTTAAAATGCGGGACTTTCATTTTCCGATCAAATTTTGAAAATCCGAACCGTTCAATGTGTGCAGAACGTGATTTTAAGGGTCCCCGCGAGAAATCAGCAAAAAAAATGACCGGGAAGGGCTTCATCCGAGCAGTTTTTTTTGAACCGTTCAATGAAAACTGCTCGGATGAAGCCCTTCCCGGTCATTTTTTTTGCTGATTTCTCGCAAGGACCCTTAAAATTACGTTCTGATCACTTTGAGCGGCTCGGATCATCGAAATTCAATCGGGAAGGGGAGTCCCGCATTTTTTTTAAAATGCGGGATCCCTCATTGGAACCCGACTGACATACACAAATATATATTCAATAATCAGCAAATTCTCCATTAGGTGCTTCTACTTCTTCCTGTCTATGAGGTGTGATCTATCCGAATAGCTAGAAGCATACCGATAAGACGAACGAGGGAAAAGGCTCGAAAACGTGTTTGCCAGAATGCCTCCTAGGTTTGGATCTCCATACATTTGGTGCCAAATCATTGCATGTTTCCTGATTTCTTTGGGCATAATGGAACTGTGCTCGAGTCGATCCATTGGTTCATATAGAATTCTTGTCTTAAGTTTCGTTCGGGGGACCTTCGACGCTTTAAACTCTCTCATATGAATTTCATTTCACAACAATGTTATTTCCTAAGTCCCAAATATTTTCTTTTATTGAGTCGAGCTCATGACTCGCTCCGTTTCATTTTTCTCTCCATAGTAAACTGATGGGCGATGCCAGGAAAGCACAGTGTGCGTGCGCCTAGTGCAAGTGGCTTTTTTTCCTTTCCCTTTTTTTTTTTTTTCATGATATACCAATCTCTGAATCTTAATTAATCACCTTTTAAAAATTGTGGCTTATATTTTCCTTTAATCATCCATAAGGATGTGTTAACTTTTAGGGGTCGATTGGATGTAGCTTTGGGTGGGTGTATTGTGGAATACACCCGGTTTAGGGGGGATGAGACAGTTTTAGCTGGGTTGGCAAGCTTATTTCCACCTGTATTCAACTCTCCCCCTTCTACGTGTATACACCCCAATCTGGTGGAAGAGGTACTAAATTATTGCTACCCCCTGAGCCCTGCAATAGCTTCTCTGACCTAACACATCCGAATTTGGATTGTTTTACCCCTCATTATCCCCCTCCCCTAACCGCTCTCTCTCTCTCTCTCTCTCTCTCTCTCTCTCTCTCTCTCTCTCTCTCTCAACTACAACGAATCAAGAAGAAGAAGAAGAAAAAACAGCGAATCAAGAAGAACAACAACAGATCACCACCATCACCACCACCAAACACACAAAATATGTATGTATATGTAGAGAGAGAGAGAGAGAGAGAGAGAGAGAGAGAGAGAGAGAGAGAGATACCTTTTTTTCTTGTGGGACGAACCAATTTTTTGACTGTTTGTGGGAGAGTTGGGAGGTACAATCGGATTTGTTGGAGAGAGGGATGGACGATCGTCGTCGTGTGACCTGCATCTTCTGGTCTTCGTGTGAAAAATTGAAAGTCGCCTCCGTCGTCCATGGGAGAAGGCGAGAAGGTGGGTGGGCTGGTGGGTTATAAACAGAGAGAAAGAGTGATGAGGCGCAGTAAATATATGCTGGGTGATCGATCGGTGCTAAACAAAGGAAAAATATATAAAAACAAAAAACCAAACCTAATATTTTTATATTTAGAAAAACATAAATGGATAAAAAAACAGAAATGTCTAACGTTTTTTTAATATTTTAAATTAAATAATTAATTATTATATTAGTTAACTACAGTAATTTACTTTTGATTTTTTGTGAAAAAGATTAATAAAAGTTTGATTTTGTAATTAAATATTTCATTTAATCAATAATCTAATTTTACACTACAAAAGGACAAAAGAGTTAATAAACAACTTTTTACATCATACATCCTTCCTTATACCTCCAATTTATCATTCATCCAAACAAAGTATTATTTTATCCCCATTCTCTAATACATCATCTAAACCATCTACTTTTTAATATACCTTTTATAAAATGTCACATCAATGTGGGCTTTCCATTCTTAACTAATACCTCTTACTATCATATCTCCTATCATAAATAATACACCTAAAACACTCATACGTCATCCAATCGGGCCCTAAGGGTTGGCCTAGTGATCTAGGCTTGAAACTTTGGGATTTGATCCCTTTTAAGATTTGAGGTTTGAAACATCTCATATGTTATCAACTCATTTGGGTTTAGTATATACATATCTTTGTTTTGCCATGAATAAGGACCCAGCAAGTGCGTAGTGAGATTGATCTCCCAGGATCAGTACTTGTAGTGTGCACAGATTGGCCTGGACACCTAAATTAAAAAAAAAAACCCGCCACAAAGATG